>NC_072010.1:70551151-70843651 GCF_027791375.1 Indicator indicator | reverse complement strand
GGCCAAACTACCCACATTTCACCACTTCCTCCTTCCACCTCTTGGATTCACTGGAGAAGGGAGTAGCGAGTCCACGCAGTTATGGAGGTTGCAGTCTCTGGTCCTTACGGACCTCAACTCCAAAGCAGCCAAGGAGCGTGCTGTGACACTGCAGTATGTCTTCTCCACGTGGGACAGTGAGAATTCATTTGCAATACATTCCCTTGTTTAACCAAAGAAGGTATTCATAGAGTTTGTTGTAATGTATTCAAAGGCTGATGTGGTAAATTACTGACATATGAGCAATTCAAACCAGATTCCCAGTTTACTGCTTCTCCATAGCTGCACCAGACTTTTGGCCATAAAAACAACCCCTAGTAGTTTGAGTAGGACAGCTCTGTGATAATAACCTGGTCTGAAAAACCTGGGAGACCTCATAGAAACAGAAGAGGACAGCAATGTACAATGACCAATGTCAGAAATTTTCTGTCCTGGCTCTTATAATACTAATAAATGGTTAATGCTAAATTTTGACCAAACGGAAGAATAAAATACATTTCTTAGGAAATAATGTGGTGTTGGCTCAGATTAAGGCACTCATCTGCTTTAATAGTGCCCTTTGTCTGCACTCATAAAGAATATACATGGGGGGAATACCAAGCTTCAGGAAAGGGACAGATATGCTTACAACACAAGGCAGAAATTCCTGGATTATCAGGTGTCAGCCTGGCACTTTGAACCATCATTAAATACCTTACAATTAATTAGGAAAACACAACACTCAGAAAATTTAGTGGTAACTGACATGTTGGAAGTTCAGCACTTCTCTGTACAAAGTATCTCTTCCCCCAAGTCCTGGGAAGTGTTTGCATGAGGGGTGTTTTGCACCAAAATGTTTCAAGCTGGAAAAATGAGTGGGCTTATTACTAGGTTTGGAAGACTGGGAATCTGCCAGGCTTTTACAAAATGGCCAGGAAGCCTGGGAAAGACTGACACTCAGCCAACCAAGATTTCACTCCATGTTTTCAAGTTGACCTCACAGGCTTTTGACACAAGAGCTCTGAGTACATTAAAGAAATGCCACAGCCTCATTTGGTCCTGTGAACATTGGCAATATGTTATGGGGACAATATACAAGCTTGAAAAGGAAAAACCGCAGCAATGTCCCCATGCCCTGGAGGTTTTGACTGGTGAAATGCTGTTTAACCAGAGCACTGTGAGGTTTTAAATGGCCATATAAGATTTATAGTAGGTCATGACCAGATCTCTTTTCAGGGCAAAGTTTGAAAAGTCCATTTATCTCAAAATTTAAAAAAAGAGTCTGGTAATTCTCCAAGGTTTTTACTCTTCCTTCAGGCAACTATTTTTGCCTGGCCAGAGTTCCTAACTCCCCCCTCCCCGCCCCCCAAGAACCCTTTTAATGTGGGAAATATTGTCCTAGTGTCTGCTGTCCAAAGACTAATACTGAAGATACAAATATTTACAAACCCACTCTAGCTCCTCATGGTCAGTATCAAGCTTATTAAGTTTTAGGAAAAGGGACATCATGACCTTAAAAGAATTGGCTTCAGAAAATCAGTATTTGAAGGCATTATTAGCAGGGAAGAGTGATGGTTATAGCAGGGGACTGAATGCAGAAGACTCAAGGTGCAGACAGAAATCTCCTCATGTCCAGCTGATGGCGTGGCTGCCCTACTGTGGGGCCAGCAGCCAAGGGGCAGCCCTGGCTAGGTGGGTGGCAGTATTGCTGCCCATCTGGAATATGCCCCACCCCTCCAACGATGGGGGCCATGTAAAACATTCAGCAGGGGGTGGTGCTTGCGTAGCCTCGTCCAGGCTTCACTCACGACACTGCAAGCAGTGAGGCATGTCTCCTGTATGGTCCTGAGATCAGGGGCAGCTGGAGGAGACTGGTGGGAGATGATTGTCTGGGAGAGGACTTTAGGCACTCCAGTGGGGTTGGGGTGGTTTGCAGGAATGGGGAAAGGGAAGATTGGGCAAGCAAGACAAAAAGGCTCCAAGAGAAAGAGAGCCAGTGACAGAGACTCTGGGACCAGGTTCCCCTGGGAAGAGTCAAAATTGTGGAGATCTGGGGCTGAGTTGGGGAAAATGTCTGTGACAGAAGCTCTGTGTCTGATTTTCCTCTTATCTCTCAAAATAGGCTGTAGGACAGAAGAAAAGGAAGATGGAAATGGCAAGCAAAGTCCTGTAGGGCTGCTGGGAGCCAGGCTTTAGTTGCCCCCTTGCCAGCGCCTGCACTGTCAGCAGTTATTACCCGCTGGGGTATGAAACAACGCAGACTTCCCTGGGTATGCGTGATGTCAGGGCCAGAGCACATCTTTGCAAAAGCATATTAAAGTGCCTCAAAAGATCGTTACAAAGCAAGAAATTTACTTGGCACGTCTCTGTGGATCTTCTGGGATGATTTGTATCTGTTGTGTAAATCAGGATCTTGGAATTCTTTAAATCCCTTTTTTTTTTTAATTTGAAAAACTATTCATTTGGAACAGTTATGCTTGATTGTGTCAGTAAGTAGTGAGAGTTATTTGTGAATTATTTGTCTGCCACATTTCCATAGAGAAGGTGTCTGTTCTCTTATGTGTGAATGTGTGTGAGAAGCAGTCCTTCAGTATGAAGACAAGTTTTGCACCTGAGTCAAGAATAAAAAAGACCTTAAAAATCTTGATAGCAATCTAATATAGAAGACACACTGACATGCAAAGTAAATTTCATTAGGTATAAAATGCCTACCTTTAAAATAAATAATTTTATTATTTGCTAAAATGCCAGAAGATTGCAGAATATATTAAAGATAACATATGTCACATTTAAATTTGACTCAATGGGAAAATACCTAATTTAAGTAATTTATATTTATGTCTGCCTTTCAAAATGATACAATTTTTCAGGTTATAAAAATGTAATGTCTGAATTTAGACTCTTTACACTTAGTTTGAATTCAGATCTAATTTTACATATAAGTTAAAACCAAATGAAAGCACACGTCCATAATAAGATCTGGTCCCTCTCTGACTGCTAAAAGGGCAGCCTACATAAAGAGAGTTCTTGAGAGAAGGAAAGTCATTTTGAGGGGGATTTTGATATTTCATGTCATTTCAGTTTGAAACAAAATTCTCCAATTCTAAATCTTTCCCTGAAACAGAACCCCAAAAGAATCATAGAAAGGTAGGGGTTGGAAGGGACCTCTGAAGTCTGGACCACAGAGTCCAATCCTCCTGCCAAAGAAGAATCACCTAGGGCAGGTCACACAGGAACACATCGAATAGGTCTTGAAAGTCTTGAATAAAGGAGGCTCTGCAACCTCTCTGGGTAGCCTGTGCCAGTGCTTCATCATCCTTATAGTAAAGAAGTTTTTCCTCATGTTGAGGTGGAACTTCCTGTGTTCTAGTTTGTATCCACTGCCTGCTGTCCTATCACAGCATAGCACTGAAAAAAGACTAGGCCCTTCTTGACATCTACCCTTCAGATGTTTATAAACATGAATAAGTTCTCCTCTCAATCTTCTCTTTTCAATATTAAGCAGCCCCAGGTCATGATGACGAAAAATCATAGAGTCATAGAATTGTTTTTGTTGGAAGAGGCCTTTTAGTTCATTAAGTCCAACTGCAGTATAAAATATAAATAAAGCAGTAAGTGTTTGTTCTGATAATCCGTAAAGAAAATGTCACCAGATAGACCTCCTGGAAGTGCTGACTGAGCAAAAAGTCCTGCAACTTTGGAAAATGAGCCATTTGAGGTTCTGGGGTGATGGTTTGCATCAAAAAAGCACCAGTGGTTCAGAAGCCTGAGTACCTTCCCTTCAGCCCTACTCATCAGGTTGCGAATGACAGTATCAGGGCACCTGGTAGATGGTCAGGCTGAGGTGAGTAGAACCATAACCAAATGATGATGTCTGAACCACTTGCCAATGGTGTTTCTTTAAAATAATTCACTTCCACAACCTTTGAAAGTGCAAATAGTTAGTGATGTGATTCTTAAAAGCTGGAAATATTTCCAAAGTCCTGAGGTCAAATCCTCAGTGGGTGGAAACTAGGATAACACTACTGAAATCAGTGAAGATATTTCATTTTGCATCCGTGAAGATCTGGTCACTGAAGGTTAAAGTAGACTTCAAAGTTTACAGTCAGTGTAAAATAAGAATCATTCCTAGTGTGCACCTTTCACAGCCACTGATGAACCACAATGAGAATTACTGTGGGGTTCAAAATGTTAAAAACAAATATATAATTTAAGCTTTAATTTCATGCAGGAAAAAAAAATCCCAGTCAAACTAAATGAGAAACTTCCAATTTTTCTATTTGTTTTTCACATCTACCATGAAAAAATGCTCCCTGCAGCCACAAACAAATTGGGCAAACCAACAGGTTTGCTTGCAAAGCCAACTTGTCAGCTTTGGCTGAAATATGCATAAACACACCTCCTGATGTCTGCATATAAGACTTTTCACACACATGGAAAAAGTATTCCTCTTCAACCAGCTCAAGCTAAGTATAACATTCCTCACACCCAAAGCTCACAAGACTTTTAATTTGGCTCCTGGGTATCTCAGGAATATAGGGTCAAGTTGCTACTTGGGAAGCTCTGCAGGGCATAGATATTTTACAAACGTGGCCTTGTTTCAGTGTGTAGATTTCAAGGCACTGCACAGAAAAAAAGAGAAGATTTTGTTTATCTGGTTTTGTTTTGTTTAATAGAAGGAAAAAAGAAACAGTTCCATGGACAGGTTGAGGCTTTTTCAATCTCTAGGATCTCCAAAACTGATGTGAGCCTGTGGAAGAGTATTCATTTTCTCCACAGACTTCTTTCTGATAAGGGAGGAAAATGAAAAGCATTGCCAAGGGAATAAGAGTCCTGGAAGAGACAAAAATAGTTTTTTGAATCTGATCCTTTTCCCAGGAAGTTCTGTATGGGAGTCTTTCCCAAGGCTTTCTTAGCTAAGGACTTCTCTAGAGGTACTACCAAACACACCCTAATTCTTTCAGCTCTGATATTTTTCAAGGCAAAGCATTTGTATGCATGTTGGTCGATTACACCAAGCTACAGGACCCTACTGGACTGCTGCTGTACCTTCACACCAGCATATATGAAATCGCTAAGTGGGAAGCTGCTCCTTTATCCTAAGAGCTCTGTCAGATTTCACAAATGTTCTATTTTCTTTCTAAGAAGAACTTCAGGCTGTTAGAAGATCACACCTTTTCTTTCACTGAAATGCAAGAAATCTAGAACAGTGTGAACCCTTCCCCAATGGCAAAACAAAGCCAATTATTCTCCAAGAAGACAGGAAAGGATAAAAATTTC
Source organism: Indicator indicator (assembly GCF_027791375.1). Taxonomy (NCBI): domain Eukaryota; kingdom Metazoa; phylum Chordata; class Aves; order Piciformes; family Indicatoridae; genus Indicator; species Indicator indicator. Next base: position 70,838,353 of record NC_072010.1, on the reverse strand, counting down.
CTGCAACTTACATCACAATTGAGGCAGTCATGAAAAAAGTAGGAGACATCTGGATGGGACTACATGGCAGAGCAAAGTATCTCAGATCATGAAAACGCGATCTCCTTGCAGGAGCATCTCAGGCTAAAGCTACACGCTAATCCCTGTGTGGAAATCACAGGGCATCTTTTTCTTTGTACATACTGCTTGTTTGGGTTTTTTTTTTGTTTGTTTTTTTTTTTCTTTTCCCTGGCAAACAAATTGGACATTGTCCTGCTTCTGTGTTGTGTCATCCTCATCCCTCGAAGAGCAAAGGGCCACCTTTTCAAGAAGGCTGGAAAGCCAACTGGAGTGAGCATGTCATCTATGGAGCTGACGCCAGAATCCCTTGTTGTACCTGGCTGATTACTGAGCAATAAAAGCTTCAAGGGGGGAACTCCCACCAGCAGCGTGGACTACTGCCTCACTGAAAGGGAACTGAAATTTCTCCTTTGCGCTGCTGTGCCTGCTCTAGAGACTCCCTGAGCTACAGCTAGGACACAATTTTTGCTCTATGTTCAGGAGCAAAGTATACTGACAAAGAGGAAGGCAGGAAAGAACATTAGGAGGCCTGCCTGGATGAGCAAGGAGCTCCTAGACACACTTGCACAAAAAGAAATTGTGCAAGGAGTGTAAGAAAGGATAGCTAGATTGGGAAAGAAGGATAATCCAGGGAACTATAGGCCAGTCAGTCTCACCTCTGTGCCCAGTAAGATCATGGAGCAGATCCTCCTGGAGGCACTGCTGGGGTAGAAGAATAATGAAGAGGTGATTGGTACAATCAACATGGCTTCAGCAGGCAGGCTTCATCCTGCCTGGCAAACCTGGTGGCCCTGTATGACAAAGTCACAACATTCAATAGACAAGGGGAGAGCAGCCAGCATCATTTATCTGGACCTCAGTAAAGCCTTCAACACTGTCCTGCATGACATCCTGATCTCCAAGCTGGTAAAATACGGGTGTGATGGATCAATCACTCAGTGGATAAAGAACAGGGTTGACAGCTGCATCCAAAGAGTGGCTGTCAATAGGTCCATGTCCAAGCGGAGACCAGTGACAAGTGGAGTCCCTCAGGGATCAGTCCTGGGACCAGTCTTGTTTAACATCTTTGTTGGTGACATGGACAGTGGCATTGAGTGCACCCTCAGCAAGTTTTCTGGTGACACCAAGCTGTGTGGTGTGGCTGACATGCTGGAGGGAAGGGATCCATCCAGAGGGACCTTGACAGGCTGGAGAGGTGGCCCCATGCCAACCTCATGAGGTTCAACAAGACTAAGTGCAGGGTCCTGCATCTGGGTTGGGGTAATCCCAGGCACCATATAGTCTGGGTAGTGACTGGCTTGATAGCAGCCCTGAAGACTTGGGTGACTTGGGGTGCTGGTGGATGAGAAGCTCAATATGAGCTGTCAGTGTACACTTTCAGCCCAGAAAGCCAACCAGATCCTGGGTTGCATCCAGCAGGTCGAGAGAGGTGATTCTCCCCTCTCTACACTGCTCTGGTGAGACCCCACCTGGAGTTCTGTGTCCAGTTCTGGAGCCACTATTACAAGAAAGATACAGATGTGCTCGAACTTGTCCAGAGAAGGGCTGTGAGGATGATCAGAGGGCTGGAGCACCTCTCCTGTGAGGAGAGGCTGAGACAGGTGGGGGGGTTCAGTTTGGAGAAGAGAAGGCTCTGAGGAGACCTTATTGTGGCCTTCCAGTATCTGAAGAGGGCCTACAAGAAAGCTGGTGAGGGACATTTTAGGATGTTGGGTAGTGATAGAACTAGGGGGAATGGATCCAAACTAAAAGAGGGTAGATTTAGGTTAGACATTAGGAAGAAGTTCTTTACCATAAGGGTGGTCAGACACTGGAACATGTTGCCCAGGGAGGTGGTGGAAGCCCCATCCCTGGAAGTTTTTAAGGCCAGGCTGGATGAGGTTCTGGCCAGCCTGATCTAGTGTGAGGTGTCCCTGCCCATGGCAGGGGGGGTTGGAACTGGATGATCCTTGAGGTCCCTTCCAACCCTGACAATTCTGTGATTCTGTGAATTTACAAGCGCACTAGGGTCAACAGTCCCAAGCTAATGTCCTGTATCTGAGGTACTGCTGCTTGCTATGTATTTCCATCTTTTCTTAAAACAAGGTGATAATGAAACTGTGATGATTTGTGGGAACAGCCTGGTCCCCAGTTTCCTGCTATTGGTGCTGTGTAAACTTGAGCGCTCTTTTGTCAGACTGACAGGAAATAGATACAATTTATAAGATTTCCTTTTTCACAGTATTACAGTATATCAGAGGTTGGAAGGGACCTGAAGAGATCATCAGGTCCAACACCCTGCCAGAGCAGGATCACTTAAGGTAGTCCGCACAGGAATGCATCCAGGTGGGTTTTGAAAGTCTCCAGAGAAGGAGACTCCACAACCCCCTTGGGATCCTGTTCCAGTGCTCTATCACCCTCTCTGTAAAGAAGTTTCTCCTCATGTTGAGGTGAAATCTTCTATGTTCAAGTTTGAACCCATTGTTCCTTGTCCTATCACTGTGAACCATTGAAAAGAGCCTGGCCCCATCCATCTGACACCCACTCCTCAGATATTTATACACATTGATCAGATCCCCTCTCAGTCTTCTCTTCTCAAGACTAAACATCCCCAGGGATCTCAGTCTCTCTTCATAGGGGAGATGCTCAAGTCCCCTAATCATCCTTGTGGCTCTGTGTTGGATTCCCTCCAGCAGTTCTCTCTCTTTCTTGAACTGGGGAGCCCAAAACTGGACACCATATTCCAGGTGTGGTCTCACCAGGGCAGAGTAGAGAGGTAGAAGAACTTCCCTAGACCTGCTGGACACACCTTTCTTGATACATCCCAGGATCCCACTGGCTCTCTTGGCCACAAGAGCACATTGTTGTTCCATGGAGAACTTGCTGTCCACCAGCACTCCAAGGTCTTTCTCTGTGGAGCTGCTTTCCAGCAGGGCAGCCCCTAACCTGTACTGGTGCCTGCTGTTATTCCTCCCCAGATGCAGGACCCTGCACTTGTCCTTATTAATCTTCATGAGGTTTGCCTGCACCCAGCTCTCCAGCCTGTCCAGGTCATGTTGGATGGCTGCACAGCCTGAGAGGTGTCAGCCAACCCCCCCAGTTTTGTATCATCAATGAACTTGCTGAGGGTACTCTCAATGCCCTCATCCAGGTCGTTGATAAAGATATTGAACAAAACTGGACCCAGTACCAATCCCTGGGGGACACCACTGGCCACAGGCCTCCAAGTTGACTCTGTGCCACTGATGACAACCCTCTGAACTCTGTTGTGGAGCCAGTTTTCAATCCACCTCACTGACCAACCATCTATGCCACATCTCCTGAGCTTTTCTATGAGGATGTTATGGGAGACAGCATCAAAGGCTTTACTGAAGTCAAGATATATGACATCCACTGCTCTTCCCTCATCTACCCACTTGGTCATAACTTCATAGAAGGCTATCAGATTAGTCAGACAGGATCTCCCCTTGGTAAATCCATGTTGGCTACTCCTGATAACCTTCTTGTCCTCCATGTGGTTAGAGATGACCTCCAGGATGAGCTGCTCCATCATCTTTCCAGGGATGGAGGTGAGGCTGACTGGCCTGTAGTTGCCTGGGTCCTCCTTCTTGTCTTTTTTGAAGACTGGAGTGACATTTGCTTTCTTCCAGTCATCATCACTTCTCCTGTTCTCCATGACTTTTCAAAGATTTGTGTGTCTTCAGATGGTGTAAGAGATCTCTAACGTGCTTCTGACTGACCAGTGGAATGTCCACATCTCTCCAGTTCTGCTCCCTGCTCCCTTGCTTCTAGAGACTGAGGTTCCTGAGGGCTGGTCATAGGAGTGAAGACTGAGGCAAAGAAGGCACTCAGCAACTCTGCCATCTCTGCATCATCAGTTACTGTATCTCCCCTCTCATTCAGCAGTGGGTTCACCTTTTGCCTGCTCTTCCTTTTATCATTGATATATTTGAAAAAACTCTTCTTGTTCTCCTTCACCCCTCTGGCAAGATTCAGTTCCAGGAGGGCCTTGGCCTTCCTTGTTGCATCTCTACATTCTCTGGCTATAGCAGCATAGCACTAAAAATAGCACAATACATCATTCATAGTATAGGTCTCTTGTTCTCTTATCCCACTGTGGAAATAAGAATAACCTAATGTTATCAACTAACAGTCCTCTTACCTCTTCCAATTAAGTAACTTTTGGCTACTGGAGTTACTATCAAGGTTAAAATCCCCTTTGTTTTACACATGTTCATTGCCTAGGGTGTCTGTCACTGCCCAAAGGTAGCATGATATTTAAGTCTTATTGAAAAATCATAAGCAACATTAATAATAAAGAAAACAGAATTCATTAACAAATTTGCTGCCCATAGGTATGTGCTCAGGATATATGACAGCAGTGTTCAGAGTTTCAATTCAGTGATACTTGAAGACAGTGCTCCTTTGACCCAGGCTGATGAAGATGGATGGACAGGTTAGATAAGATTATGCCTCCAAGGGTCATAAAAATGTAGAGGTTTCCCAACTGAAAACTGATTTTTCAAAGACAATTACCTGCACAATTTAACTGGATGGCCATTTATGCCTTCCAGGTTTCATATTGTTAATGCTTGTTTCCTCTTGGATTTTTGCTATTTCTCCTGCTCTCGATTTTTATTTTCATTTTGCCCAGATACACACATTAAAAAACCTACACTCTTACACTTCTTGTCCTATGTGATTTATTCCCAAGAAATTAAATTACATTTTTATATGCCTGTGTTACCACAAATGATAGCTGAAGATTTGCTGAAAAAATTAATTCCTGATCTGTTACCATGAAGCATCCTCGCTAGCACTGTACTGACTCTGCCTTTCAAAACCAGATGGAAGCAGTCCAACAGTATGATTAACTTCTTAGTCCCTGCAATTTCCTATTGCTCTACTTGCCCTAGATTTCAGGATTGACCTCCTGCTTCACTGCAAAATGCACAGTTGCTCAGTTTGATAAATCACATGAATACTTTTTTGATCACAGTTATCTACTATTTACTACAGACCCAGTAAGGTTAATCATATGCTGAGGCACTTCATATGCTGCACACATATACAGTCTTCTTCCCAATAGCACTCTGCATATTCTTCATGCTGCCAGCCAGCAACAGGACCTGTTTTCTCCTTAACTAATACATGAAAGACCACAGACCTGCACCTTCTCCCTTTCCCCTCCCCAGTAATTCTGTAATTATCCACACACTAGTTCTTAGAAAGATCTAGCAAGCCAAAGAAAATACATGAGAGATTACTAGTCAGACCTTTCTTTTAGCAGCTATGTGTTTTTCAAAATGCCAGTGTTTCTAGGAATTAGAACTGATTGTCTCCCCCCAGGAATCTTGGGGAAGCCTTTGAGAAAGCACGGGGTTGCACATAAAGAGGTGGGAAATGTTTAGCTGTCACGACAGCAGAACACTATCACTTTCTTGAAGAAAAAATACATCTTAGCTATTTTATTTTTTCCCCTAAACACCAAAGGGATTTCAGTATTTAGTATTGCCACCTAGGGCTCAAAATTGTTTTGGTTCCCTAGGACAGCTCTGCTCCATCTTCTCATGCAGTGTTGCAATACATCCAAATCATGTCTTCCACGCTGTGGTAGAACAATTCTAAACAAACACCAGCAATGGTCAAGGTATGGGAAAACTTCCAACAGTGAATAGATGAATGCTTCAGATCTAGCCCACAAGTTAAAGGGAAATAGAGTCCCAGAGATATATATTCCTATTCACCCACAGCCTTTCACACAGGCTCCTCTTTTAAAGGCCTTTTTCACTACTTCACAGCAGCTTCCAATACTGGAAAATATGTATCATTACTTCAAGCTCTGTAACTAGGAGAGCTTAGAAACTCCAGGCCATTGCTAGCAGCAGTCACCCTTTGCTACTGTGTACCATATGGGAGGGCTGTTTCCAAACAGCCCAACTTTCAAGTAAGGCATAAATGATAAATCCATAAATCCTGCTGAAGGTATTCTCTTTTTTCTCTCAAAGATAATCCAGAAAGTTCAAGCAATGTGCTAATGCTGTGAGAGCCATGTTTGTTTCTGTGACAGAGAGCACTGTGCATGTACACTCTCCTCCAGCCAAACTCTGACTCCTGCAGAGTCCATGATCTCAGTTCCATCACTCTCTGCTGGGTCATGAGCCAAAGCTTCCCCTCAGCTGTCACTGATTAGACAGACTTGTCACAAGAAGTCTATCCGATGAGCCAGCTAGCTGAGTCACTCTGCTGATAATCTGACCACATAGCTTCTCATGTAAAGGACTCTCATGGTGTGAAAGGAGATGTTGTAAAAAAACCCCAGTCCAACACAAGTATATGTATGTGAGTAACACAAAGCATGTTTTTGCTAGATGCCACTGGACTATTTACTTATTTTAGGGTATCACAAGTTTAACTGCTTTGCTTTATCACAGATCAAGCAGATACTTGAGAACAAAAAATCTTTGGCTCAGCCCACTGAAAGTTTTAAGGCTGCTTGGACAGCTGCCTTCTCTGCTTTAAGCAATCTATTAAAGGTCTAAATTGCCTCTTACTGTTGTGTTAATACTTTACAGGTGGCTGCTCCCCAGGCCTCTTTACCCAATTGGTGTATCTCAATGTGGCTTTGTCTGAAGAAGAGTCATACTACAGATCCCATTGGACGAATCACTGATCCTGTGGATGCTTACCCACTGGTCAGAGGCATGGATTAGGTTTTCCCAGGTCAACCTTTTCCATTCAGTTTTCCTTGCAGCTGAGTGCTAAACATGAGCATGTACCCAGGAGAGGCAGTGCAGCTGCACCTCTGCTGGCAAATGTCTCTCTCCACACAGATCTTAGGCTCTGCTGCTTCACACCACCTGCTGCTCAGCTCCCCAAACCCTTTACTGCTCCAGAGGACTACAGGGAATATTTGTTTGCCCTTCAGGATCTTAAGTGTAACTGGTGAGACCCACTAGGGTAAACCTGCTCATGCCTGGCACAGCCTGCATTTCAATGTCCTAAGTGTGATCATGCATGGACAGACAAGACATGGTTACATGGAAATGCAAAGTACTATCCCTTCTGCCTGACAGGAAGGTGGACAGAAGCTCAGACAAGCTGTTGAACTCACCAACAGTCATGAACAGGGCTTTCGTACACTTTCAAATGGATGTTAGTGTTGAGATGCCTTGTCTATCAAAAGCCCAAGGTGGTAAATCAAAAAGGCTTATCATAGCCTGTACTTAACAGGTCAGGTCTGGATGACACATATCTATTAATCAGGTACTGTGCATAATCTAGTGACTTGGACTCTTTACAGGACGCTTTATCAGCTAGGTTAGGCAGGCTTGCCAGCATGGCCATACAGCTGATGCAATGAGCAGGTTCAGTTCTCCCTCTGCTCTACATGCCTGCAGCAAGGTTTGTATGGAAACAGCTAGTAGGGTCTGCTTGCATTCTCCAGTGTAAGTACACAGAAAGGATAACAGACCACAACTGTGAATTAGTCATGTCTCCTAAGTACCACCCAAGCATTGTGGTAAATGAGCTATCTTTATTACACTGAGAAAGGAAATTCGGTGGTGGTACAACATTCTCCTGTAAGTGTTCAAAACTCTTCAGCAGACCCACTTGGCCTGCACTAAAGTACAGAGAAATAAAAGCAGCTAGGGGAATAAAAGTGCTCTAAGACCACTTCATCTTCACTTCACGGAAAAATCTTATCTTGCATGTTAACATGAGGTGCAAGTAAATTTAATGTGTGGATTAAGTGCTCTTTAGTCTCCCTCATGGTGGGCTTTTCAGCCTTAAAAGAACAAAAGAAAAATAATGAGTGTTGTGTTTGGGTATGATTACAAACAGCTGTAATTTACAGCTGGACATTCTCCACTGCAAATGTATTCAGCGAGCAAGTGCTTCTGGGTTAGTGAAACAGACTGGAAAAAATAGCTTTTAACTTCAGACTTAAGGTCAGAGTTCTGGGACTATGGGAGTCAATAATAAAAATCTATTTAGCTCAGCAGGATTAAGCAGGTTTAACATTTGGCTTAACCACACTACTTACTGTTAAACAACAACAGAACACACTGAATATTTTAGTTACAGATATTTTTCTTCATTTGAAAGCTATTCAGGCAGTAGATAGGAGAGTCAGACAACTAAATACATGTTAGCACTATATCATTATGGTATATGAGTTAATTCCTTGCTTTTTTCTGTCCCAGAAACTGAGCAATCTAAGACCACTTTATTGAAGCGCACAATAAAATTAAAACCAAGCTGTGCTGTATAAACACCGAAGCTTTTTTCACGAGAGAATGAAAAGCTAATGGGGCCAGTGCATCTTTCCTGACAAAACAGTCAGTGCAAGTGCAGAGCAACCTGTCTTCTGGAAGCAGAAAAGCTGTTTCAGTCAAGCTTCTGGGTCACTAATCTTTGTGTTTGCACATAAATCTGCTGGGGGTTACTGTGTCATTCTGAAAACAAGACTGAGTGCAATATGCTAAAGAAATCAATGGTTACAGGTTTAAAAACTCGCTTCTTTCCCCCCCCCCCCTTCAGTTTAGCTAACTGTTACCATTTTAATAGAACTCGAAAGCAACAACTGTACCAAGAACTGCTGGAAAATATTAAAAACAAAACAAAACCCAGGCAAAACTACTGAAATTACTGAGAGCTCTACGTAAGCTGCCATCTCCTTTGGTGCTGAGATGTGTTGGTGTGTGACCAGAAGCTTTTACCTGCTACTGGAACACAAGCAATGAGCAGCAGTATCAGAGGCATCCTCACTTCAGCCAAGGCTAGACAGAAACTGCTGCCACAGTGTGAGGTTTTTGGTTCTCCCATTCTCTTTTTCAGGGTGCACCCACAACCTTCCCAGTGCCCCTTCCAAAAGGAGGGGAGCAGGGTGCCCCTTGCAGCTGAATCTTTACAGAGCATGTAGGAAAGCTGTAGTCTCTGGGCATGCTTTCAGGGCCAGAGAGGGGAATACCTGACCATAAATACTGGTGCGATGGGCAACATTTAAGCCCTTTTGCTCTGAAGATTCAGGCAGCCAACTCCCAGCTCCCTCACCACTCATGATGAGGTGGAGACCATCTATCCATCACCACCACTTTTCTTTTGAGGGGAGAAAAAGAGCTCACTGTGGGGTTTGGGGCTTGTTAACTACCTCCAGAGGTACTTCTGCAGCCACGTTCACCATTCAGCTCAGGGGAAGGTTGGTGAGAAAAAACACCCCACATTTCCTTTGGTCACAGTATTGTCTCCATCAACTGCAGAAGCTGCTTTGCCTCAGGGTGAACTTGAGCACCTCCAGGGAGAGGTGCAGAATGCTGGCTCTGATGCCTCTTTCTTTTTGCATTCATCCCAGTTACAGTGAATACTTGTGTGTCTTATAACTGTGCCAGCAATTTCACCCACATCCCACACATTTCACTTGGGATTTTTTTCTTTTTCTTTAAGGGGGGAAAAATTCTAAACAAAACAATGTTTGTAAACTTAGGGGGGAGGAGGAAGGTCGATAATTTTGGCGGTCTTAGCCTCCAAGCAGAGAGAAATGTTATTCATCCATGCACAACATATAATTCAGTCTAAGTGACAGGCTCTGCTCTGGAGAAATCCTGGCCTGAGCTGGCTTCCAGAGTCAATTACCGCTTATTCCCAGGGAGGCGGGGGGCGGGGGCCAGACGGAGCAGAGGGGGCTGCCAACAAGGCATGGGGAAATTTACTCTGTGTCAGCCTGCATGACACAGTACCTCATTTGTGGATAAATGTAAATCTGCTAGTTCTTTTTCACAGGCACTAAAATGTACAGTCTCTCCTCCCCCTTCCTTCCCCCTGTTCCCAAAACTGGAAAAGAAATCAGGATCATCTTAGAAAGCTACCTTATATTTCAATCAATCCTCTTTCATAAAAGTCATTTAAGGTAAATACCTGTGCAGACCTACGGCCCAATTATAACATTTACTATGGCCCAAATCCTGAATTCCTCACTTGGGCAAGTTTCCCATTGAAATTAATGGCTATTTGCTTGAAAAAGAGTTGAGTAAAATCTGAACACTGTCTAAGGGTTTGGTCTCCTGCTTATCTGCCTGGAGCACTGCTGCAGTTCCAGAAGAAGTAAAAGAATGAATTAAATTCCTCCAAACTACCAATCCCTCAAAACTTAAGGAGTGAAAAAGGGCATTGTTTTTGTGCATGAAATGTACAGATAATCTCATCAAAAGAAGAGTAATTCCCAGGGAAAGGATTTGGAAAAAGTCAAAAGAGAACATCTTAGAATAAATGAAGTACTTATTGCTGAAAAACGAGCTCGGATATATCTCCACAAACTCTAAAGCTCAGAATTTACTGCACCATTCATGCCTTCTCCAGTAAGTTTCTTATCTCTTGTTTGGTATCACAACAAGGGATTCTGCATACTCTGTATGAAATACAACAAGACTGTGATTTTTCCAGTAATAAACTCTACACATGCATGACAAATCCAAGCATGCAAAATGTTTAACATCCCAGTTCACAGATACTTTGGGGACAAAATCCGATTATGAGTTATATGCCACAATAAATAGGGCTCAACGTTTCATAAAGCAATTTATAGTTCATAAAAATGACAAAATGTACCTGTCAGATAGAATGCGGAGAGCAGATCTCTGTGCTGCCTGCTGGAAGAAAGGGCAGAGATGTTTATTTTATATTTTGACTTGAAAATCACGAGCACAATCAACACTTTAAAAAATGTGTTACACACATTTTTCTCATGTGTCCAAAATGTTAAAGTATGAGCAAAGTAGCAGAGAGTCTATAGTCAAATGGACATTCCAGTCTAATAAATGTAAGAATGTTTTGTTAAGTACACCATAAACCAGAAGATTGTCAAAGCACTGCACCGTATTTGAGATCTGAGCTACTCTGGATGATCTTTTTCTGTGGGTCCCTGAAAACTCAGCAGGGCTTGGTTCTCTTCCTTTCACCTCTTCCTCTCCTTTACCATTAGCCTCCTCCCATTCTTCCACAGAAACAAATATCAGGTATTCGGTTCCTTTTGCAATGAAACCTGTAGCTATAATTATAAATTTTGCAAAGCTTGCTAGAGCTGCTGCAGGCTTTTTGTGAGTGCTGCCATGTCAATATGCTGGCAACTTCTGACCACACAGTACAACATTGACCTGTTGCTGGTTTGCTCCTCAGCTTTTTCCTAGTACAACTCTTTGGATGGGGTGGGGAAACATGGTACTTGTTCTTGTGTTAAGCAGCAGGTCTGGGAATAGAAATTGTAGCCTCTCAGGTTTAATAGAACTCCCAAGCCTATCCCTGAGCTAGTTTGCCACTTTATTATTATTATTCTTTCCCCTTCTTCAATCACTTCAGGTGGTGTAATTCATAGCTCTGGCATAGTAGCATAGTAACCAGCTGCTAAGCAAAATGAAATGCATAATGGTTTGAAAATCTACTTTAAAGCCTCCGCTCAACTTAAAGCTGCCCAGAGTATTTCCTTCCCAGCTGTACCTGTCCAGGTTGTGCCTCATCAGGCATAGAATGGGCACCAAGTTAAGGAGTAAAAAGAGTCAAGGTGGAATTAAACACTGATTTTCTCTTCAGAGTCACCTGTAAATAAATTTTGAAACTGTTCTCCCTGGCTTCTCAGGCTGATGCAGGCTGCATCACTATTCCTGAACAAGCTGTACAGCTTGCAGGCATCCCACTCAGCCCTAGAGATCATGGAGGTAACCTTTGTGGCTAGTCAAAATGCTGCTGTCAGGCTAAAAAGAAAGACTTAATAAAACCTGCAGTTGTAAAGCATTTCACAGAAAGGTGTAAAATGATGCCTTGAGTGGATCCTCACATATCTGACAGGTATGTAGAAATGGGAAGAGTTTCTACTTGATTTTGGAAGCTGGATTTTTGCTTGGGGAACTTTCTAGAGTAACTTGGGCCTCTAGGGTTCTGTGGGGAGAAGTAGTTTGCTCTGTTTTACACACCAAGTTGTCAGAAGACAAGGTGGTGTGACTCTCAGTAGGGTCTTAGTGCTGACTTTCTGCAGTGGGTGGAGAACCCATGGAATGAGCTGGGAAGGTCCCCGTAGCTCAGTGGGAATGCGCCAATGGTATGAACATGCTGGGTTTTGTGTTAGGAAAATAATATGGTCAGCCTGATATATTTTACTATCAGCAGTATTTGCATGTTTTTTGGATATAATGCCCTACATGCCATCCAGGTCACTGGGTACAGGGCAGGCTTTATGGGGAGCAAACACACTCCAGTCCGTTGGGCTGGTACCATTTTTACTCTCTCCTCTGCAAGGAGCTCATTAGGACAATTTCATCCCACTTCTAGCAAACATATGCAGGAGAGACCCAGACCTCAGATTTAAGAATGTCTTACAGCTTAATCTCTTCATTAATGCCTCAGGCCAAAACAAGTTTCCTCCTTCACCAGCCTCATCACTCTTGCTAGCAAGAGGCTACGTCTTTTTGGGTTTCAAGCTGCCCAACTTTGATGCTGAGGCCTACACTGTGTTATGCCTTTGCTGGCAAAATTCAGGATCCTCCTCTCACTGTCAGAACCCTTTTTCCATGGCCAACCTGTGTAGACACAACTCAGATCACTTTTCCTTCTTCTTTCCTGCCAGCAGACAGGGCTAGTCTTTCCCACACACGCAGTCACTACATGGCAGTGCTGTTTAAGTCAATTTTAATGTTTCCTGTTCTTGGCTCAGGCCACCAAAGATGTTCATGTGGTTTTGTAATGCAACAGGTAGGAAAACTGAACCATCAGAAAAACAACTCTTCCTTCTTCCCCCCCCCCCTCCCCCCCTTTCTTTCTTCCCCTCCCTCCCTGCCTAGTTATTTGTTATCTGGATCTCCCTTTTCTGAATTGCTTCTCCAGAGAGAGGGTGTCATATCATAGGGTATAGTACGAGCATGGGACCATTGGGCAGTGTGCAGCAGAGACCTTTGCTGCCAAGATAAGGGCATGTCCACCAGTGAGGCTGCTTTCACTGATACTGCTCTCACTCCCTTCTGGGGAGCTGCAGAGCATTTCTAGAGCAACATACTTTGTAGCTATGGTATCCAGAAGGCAGCCAGTCTGCTCTGTAGCCACGGGCCTCATGGGCCCTACAGAGGCCTCAAGATAAGAGATTATGGACTTTGATGACACTAAAGCCCCTAATATGGAGATGTGGGGTGTCTATCACTCTTGTATTTCTCTAATATCTCTAATTTTGAGAGATGGAGAAGATCTGGATACTTTCACTTCCAGTCTTGATGAAAGCTGCCCTCAGGAGGTAAGAGGAGAGGACTCCAGTCTTGACCTGTTTGGTGTGCTACCTGAGCCAGACCATGTGGTGCCGGACTGCAGCCTCAAGGGGCAGTCTTCAATTTCCATCTTGGTACATCCAGTGGCTAACAGCTTTGAAAAGGTGATCCCCTCTGGGCAAGAAAGGGAGTTCAGATGACAGGCAAGGCAGCACAGAAAAATACACAAGTACTTTTCAGTGAGATCATTCTATTTTTTCAATTAGCCTCTGATTTTAAGTCTTTTAATAGAAGTCCTTTTTCACCAGGACGCAATGCAGATTGCACAGGGCACTTTACTCTTTGCTTTGGTGGTCACTCATTCTGTAAATGAGACTATTGATTTCTTTCTTACACCATTTGGAAATACAGCCGTGTTTGATTGCATATTTGCGTGACCCTGAGTTGCTAATGGCCCCATTTCAAAATGATGGGAGAATAAGATCCAGTCACAAGTTTATTCTTTCTCCTTGGAGAAACAGATCTATTGCCTGCAATGACAGGCAGTTAGCAACTATGCAGCAATTTTAATTCTAGCCTATATTGCTCCCCTCTCCTGGAGAAAGTGATCTGCGGTAATTAAAAGTATTTAGCAGTTCCCTAGCAAGTATAAATACTTGCAGCCACTAATTACAATTTGCTCTCTTGTTGCCCTGCTAGAGGACTGGGCTGCTCAATTGAGGAGGAAATAGCTGCCCTTTTTTCTCACTAACCGTTTTTTTGTGACCCCATTCAAACTTGTTCATGAATCCCCATGGAGGGTCATGACCCATAGTTTGAGAAACTTCTGGCTATAGAAACAGCTCTCTGTGATTTATTATGTTTCTAAAATGCTGGTATTATTTACGTAACAATGTAAGCAAAAGGGTGGTACATAGTATCATATACCGTCTGCATGACTACTTTTTTAATAGCTTGATTTTGATTGTGCTATTTAATTTGCATTTTATTTTACATCGTTAACAACTTTACTGAGGCTAGCTCATCATCCATCCAGAAAGATAAGAATATGTTCTACAGTCTTCATTATTCCTGGAAGTAAGTGACTCTGCTGGTTAGAGCAATTAAGTATAAGAAATAATTTTGAAGTTTGATATTGCTGACAGAATTTAAAGATCTCTAAGACTTACCACTAAAAAGTGTTTAATGGGAAGCTTAATATTCTCTTGATTAAGTGTTCACCAGCAATGAGCATAATCCTGAATTTTCAGTTCTTGGACTCAGTGGGGTTACCTCAATATGAACACAGATCTTTGAGGCCAGTCCATCACATGAATAACTTCAATGCTGAGTAGGAAGCAGGGAAGGGAAAAAAATACCACTTTGGTGACTCAGGTACTTGGGCTAGAGAAACCAGCTACAGTAAATGAGATGAATTACTGTGTTTTACTACTTCAAGAGTCGTAAATGACAGGATGCTACCTGGTTAGACTTCTTTGACCCCTGCCTGTGTTGATTAAAGATACATTTAGGGCAGAGTTTCATTGACCTGCCTATATTTTCTTAATCATTCATGTACCCCACAACTACTGGGACAAAACAAGTTTTCAGCCAGCAGTAATCATGTTCAGGTTCTCAATCTCCAGAGATTGCATCTCCTTTCTCCATCCTTTATTGCAATGAGCCAGAGGTTGGGAACATAATCAGCAGATATTCAGGTTTCAGTGTGTGTTAAATGAGCTACCAAAATTACCCGAAGTGTCACAAGTTGCAATCTGTTGCTGAAGGGAAATCAAAGAGGAAATTAAATACTTTCATTGTAATTGGGACTGAGCAGTGAGCTAGTTCATTGTAATTGGGGCTGAGCAGTAAGCAGAATTGGTTGAATACAGCTGTTGTGCTGAAGATACAGGGGTGTTAAGAGTGGTCCCCAGAAATCCTTTTTTTTTCTCTCTCTTCTCTTTTCTCTTTTCTTTTCTTTTCTTTTCTTTTCTTTTCTTTTCTTTTCTTTTCTTTTCTTTTCTTTTCTTTTCTTTTCTTTTCTTTTCTTTTCTTTTCTTTTCTTTTCTTTTTTCTTTTCTTTTCTTTTCTTTTTCTTTTCTTTCTTTTCTTTTCTTTTCTTTTCTTTCTTTCTTTTCTTTTCTTTTCTTTTCTTTTCTTTTCTTTTCTTTTCTTTTCTTTTCTTTTCTTTTCTTTTCTTTTCTTTTCTTTTCTTTTCTTTTCTTTTCTTTTCTTTTCTTTTCTTTTCTTTTCTTTTCTTTTCTTTTCTTTTCTTTTCTTTTTCTTTTCATCTGTTTAGAAGAGAATTACTTCATAAACTGCTAGGCTTGCAGGCATTTTTGGATAAGAAGCAAATACTGAAGAATGTTCTGCTGGGCTTGGAAGAATGTCTTGGAGAGACTGCAGGATGTGGATGCATTTTCCTGTACCTCACACACATCATACTTTGACAAATAAAAGCCAATAAATTGATGATTGGCAGATTCAGACACTTTGGCTTCCATTTTCCTGTGGATTAATTATTGTTATCATGTATGGAATTACACTAGTTATACCAGAGACTTCACTGACACGGTACAGGTGCACATACACAAGGTGAGAATTTGAACCACTTCTTTGGTGACAGTGTAACAGTAAGTACTACTTGTGCATGAGTAAATTGCATTGTTGCCAAAGTATCTTGTTTGGCTTACTTTGCTGGTAGGTGTTGCCCTGGAACTATGCAGTGAACTATTTAAGCTTTAAGCCGGCATCTCCCATATTAGCAACCACCAAGATTTCTGGATGTCACCCTGTATTGGACTACAGTTAGTGGGCTGCAGATGCATTTTTTCCCAAGCCAGGATTAAGGAAAAATGTCATTACTATATACTGCCATTTGGGAACCAGACCAGAACAAATACTTTTATATGTGTTCTTTCACATTTCACTCTTCATTTGTCTTCCATGTTGATTGTGTTTTAATTTTCTATTGTTTTGTTTGGTTTTAGCTTAAATGCAGCTTACTCCTAAACTAGTGAAGCCAGGAAGAAAATTTTGTGAAGAGCAAAACCTGGCTGCATGCTATAATATGGGACACAGGACTCTCCAGAACTTTTTTTCTGCTTCAGGTCTTGGACCTGTTGTGGACCTAGAGCAAAACTTCTCGATAATCCTTTTACAGTGAACCCACCCCAGTCCAAACATGTGCACGGTTTTTCACCTTCTGTGTTAAGCTCTGAGTTTAGTCCAACTCTGTTTATAGGCACCTTCTTGCTCTGGAAGTCATACCCTTGCCTGTGAGATGGAGCTGCCTTCCAGCCTCACAGCTACTCTCCCTGTGGAGGCGTTTATAGATTGTGATCAAGCCAGCCACCAGCCCTTCTTTGGAAAAGCTCAGCTCATTGCACGGCAGTATCTTTCACTTGATGTTTCCCAAATATGTTAGGCATCCTCCTCCCTTGTCCTGAAACACTCTTCAGTTTTCAGTATTCTTCAAGAGTACAGAACTTCACAGTGTTGCAATGATGCTCTCAAAAGGGCTCAAAAGAAAACTTCTCACACCTATGGAGTTGCTCTGTTTAAATGACCATTGAGTGTCCTGTGGCCACAAGAAGTAGCCCTAGGAGCTTAGGTCAGGCAACGGTTCTCTCTCACCACATTATTCTGTAACTCCTCACTATTCCTAGGGGCTTTGTCCAAGGATTGCTTTCCAGTGTGGGTTTCAGAGGGATTTAAATTCACTTGTAAACTGCAGCTCGAGTGTTTATCTGTAAATTTGCCATATA
The DNA here is from genome assembly GCF_027791375.1 of Indicator indicator. Classification (NCBI taxonomy): domain Eukaryota; kingdom Metazoa; phylum Chordata; class Aves; order Piciformes; family Indicatoridae; genus Indicator; species Indicator indicator. The sequence continues at coordinate 70,821,324 of NC_072010.1, read as the reverse complement.
AATGTGTGAATGTGTTTTTCACTGTCCAGTTGATATTTATTTAAGATTTACAGGCTGTAAGACTTAAAAAGGTCTCTCTTCCTTTCCCTTTTGGAGTTGGTTATCATCAGAGCCACATCTTTAAAGAAATTATAAAACCCTTTACGGATTTCATGATTTCTCCAGACCTTTCAACACCTCAGTATTCATTTTTTTACCCTGCAGTTTTTTATTATATTTCTGGCATACATTGTTCTTTCTCCCCTGCTTTGCCCATTAATCCTTATTAATCTTCAGGGGCAGCACAGTCTAGTGACTTGAACATGGCATCTCAGAATGAAAGACCCAAGCACTAATCCTGGCTTTGCAGCTAGCTTGCCATGTGGCTTCAAACAAGCCACATCGCAGTCTCAGCCTCTATGTTAACTCTACGGAGATAATAATTCTTGCTTAGCTCTACCTAAATACCTCTCAGGGGCACTGTGTTAAGTAGTTAATACTTGTTAAGTGATTTGGATCTCCAAATTACTGTGTAATCAGCATGAGTATTAACCATAGAGAATTTTATGTAACTGTAATGCTGAGTTTTCTGTTCTGCATCTGTTCAGATTCACTCTGCAGTCTGGCCCCAACAATCATGCAAGGTTTTAACACAATTGAATTAATTTCAATCTTTTTTCAGTAGAGGAGCACAGAAGGAATGTCACTGGTACTTTACATTAATAAAGTGGTCAATTTTCAATGGCACTGGAGGAAGAACTCAGTCAAACAAAGCAGTGGTCACCTTGGAAAACCTCCATGTCTCCACAAGAAGTAGTCTCTTTATCCAGGAAAATGTAACTTGGTTTAAGTGCTGCTTACACTTAGGATATCGGAGGCAAAAAAACCCACGAGGATTGTGCCGCAAACTTTACAAGATTTATTGCGAAGTCTGAAAGCTCAAAAATTAAAGCAGAATTTTCCCAAAAGCCCATATATATGTGAAAATAGAGGAAATACAAGCCAAAATTCCCCAAATGGTGTTAGCTCTGCCCAGGGAGGTGTTTTGTCAATCAACTGTGATGCATTTGCTTCTACCCAAGTATCTGCTAGGGTTGTCCAACAATAAAAAAAAAAGAGAATATGGAGGATAACATCCTAAGTTGATTGAAATCAGGGGCTAAACTCCTACTGACTTCAGAGGAGAGAGATTTCATTCTAGGTGCAGGAGAAATTGTAGCAATGGTTTTAAGTCCCTTTTTCTTAAAAATCTAGTTTTGATGGATTGGCTGCTGGCCTTTTTTGCTTATTTTTCATTGTGTTTTAATATAGCTTCTACTCCTTTTACAACTTTCCCCCAGTTTATTTTCTTCATTAATTTATTTTTTTATTCCCTTAAATTTCTTTCCCTTTTCATGTTCCTGTTGCATTCCCCCCCCCCCCCCCCCGACATGTTCTCAGCTGCTTCTTCCTCTGCTTCTGCTGTCATCCATTTATTCCCATCACATCACCTTTACACAGTACCTCATCATGACACCACCCCAGACTAAGCTGGACGACCAAGGGGAGCAAAGTAAGCTTAGCCTTCTGCCTAGCAGAGAGCAAGAGGCAGCATCTAGAGAGGCTGAGAGTTTGTGTTTGTGTGTGTGCACACATATGAGAGAGATAGAAGTGAGGTATATTCTCCTCTTGCAATTTTTAATAGCTGCAATATTAGAATCATAGAATCAGTCAGGGTTGGAAGGGACCACAAGGATCATCTAGTCCCCTCTGCCATGGGCAGGGACACCTCACACTAGATCAGGCTGGCCAGAGCCTCATCCAGCCTGGCCTTAAACACCTCCAGGGATGGGGCCTCAACCACCTCCCTGGGCAACCCATTCCAGGCTCTCACCACTCTCATGGTGAAGAACTTCCTCCTCATGTCCAGCCTGAATCTCCCCACTTCCAGCTTCATTCCATTTCCCCTAGTCCTGTCACTACCTGGTATCTTAAAAAGTCCTTCCCCGGCTTTCTTGTAGGCCCTCTTCATTACAAATTATCATAGAATCATAGAATCAAGAAGGCTGGAAGAGACCTCAAAGATCATCGAGTCCAACCTGTCACCCTAAACCTCATGACTATCTAAACCATGGCACCAAGTGCCACGTCCAATCCCCTCTTGAACACCTCCAGGGATGGTGACTCCACCACCTCCCTGGGCAGCACATTCCAATGGCCAACCACTCTCTCTGTGAAGAACTTTCTCCTCACCTCCAGCCTAAACCTCCCCTGGCGCAGCTTGAGACTGTGTCCTCTTGTTCTGCTGCTGGTTGCCTGGGAGAAGAGACCAAACCCCTCCTGGCTACAACCTCCCTTCAGGTAGTTGTAGACAGCAATGAGGTCACCCCTGAGCCTCCTCTTCTCCAGGCTAAACAACCCCAGCTCCTTCAGCCTCTCCTCATAGGGCTTGTGCTCAAGGCCTCTCACCAGCCTCGGTGCCCTTCTCTGGACATGCTCCAGCAATTCAACATCTTTCCTAAACTGAGGGGCCCAGAACTGGACACAGTACTCAAGGTGTGGCCTAACCAGTGCTGTGTACAGGGGTACAATGACCTCCCTGCTCCTGCTGGCCACACTATTATTGATGCAGGCCAGGATGCCATTGGCTCTCTTGGCCACCTGGGCACACTGCTGGCTCATGTTCAGGTGCCTGTCAACCAGTACCCCCAGGTCCCTTTCTGCCTGGCTGCTCTCCAGCCACTCTGTCCCCAGCCTGTAGCTCTGCATGGGGTTGTTGTGGCCGAAGTGCAGCACCTGGCACTTGGACTTGTTGAATGCCATCATGTTGGACTCTGCCCATCTGTCCAGCCTGTCAAGGTCCCTCTGCAGAGCCCTTCTACCTTCTAACAGATCAACACCTGCTCCCAGCTTGGTGTCATCTGCAAATTTACTGATGATGGACTCAATCCCCTCATCCAGATCATCAATAAAGATATTGAACAGGATGGGGCCCAGCACTGATCCCTGGGGGACACCACTAGTGACAGGCTGCCAGCTGGCATGTGGCACCATTCACCACCACTCTCTGGGCTCGGCCCTCCAGCCAGTTCCTAACCCAGCACAGAGTGCTCCTGTCCAAGCCACAGGCTGACAGCTTGGCCAGGAGTTTGCTGTGGGGGACAGTGTCAAAGGCCTTGCTGAAGTCCAGGTAGACTACATCCACAGCCTGCCCCACGTCCACCAGGCTGGGCACCTGATCATAGAAGGAGATCAGGTTGGTGAGGCAGGACCTGCCCTTCCTAAATCCATGTTGGCTGGGCCTGATTCCTTGGCCATCCTTCAGGTGTGCAGTGATTGCCCCCAAGACAATCTGCTCCATGATTTTCCCTGGCACTGAGGTCAGGCTGACAGGCCTGTAGTTCCCAGGTTCTTCTGTTCGTCCCTTCTTGTGGATGGGCGTCACATTGGCCAGTTTCCAGTCTTCTGGGACCTCTCCAGTGAGCCAGGACTGGTGGAAAATGATGGACAGAGGCTTGGCCAGCTCATCTGCCAGCTCTTTCAGCACCCTAGGATGAATCCCATCAGGTCCCATGGACTTGTGAATATCCAAGTGACTCAACAAGTCTCGAACTAATTCCACATGGATTTCAGGAGTACAACACTGCTCCTTGACCCCATCAACCAGCTCAGGAGGCCAGTTATCCTGAAGTCCTCCTGCCTTACTGTTGAAAATGGAGGCAAAGAAGGTATTTAGAATCTCAGCCTTCTCCTCATCCTTAGTTACAATGTTACCCTCCACGTCCAACAAAGAGTGGAGGCTCCTCTTGCCCCTCTTTTTAGCATTAATATATTTATAAAAATGCTTTTTGTTATCCTTCACGGAAGTGGCCAGTTTAATTTCTAACTGTGCTTTTGCCTCTCTAATTTTTCTTCTACATGATCCAGCAACATCCTTAAACATATCACTAGTTGCCTCCCCCCCTTTCCAAAGGCGATAAACCCTCTTTTTTTCCCTTAAATCCTTCAGGAGCTGCTTGCTCATCCAGGCCGGTTGTCTCCCCCGCCGGCTCGTCTTGCGGCATGTGGGAACTGCCAGTTCCTGTGCCTTTAAGAGCTCCTGTTTGAAGTAGGTCCAACCATCCTGGACCCCTTTCTTCTTAAGGGCTGTTACCCAGGGAACTTTCCGAATAAGTTGCCTGAACAACCTGAAGTTTGCCCTCCGAAAGTCCAAAGTGAGGGTTCTGTTACTGCTCCTCCCTATTTCCCTGCATATTGAAAACTCCACTATCTCATGGTCGCTGCACCCTAGACAGCCTCCAACCATCACATCTCCCACCAGCCCTTCTCTATTTGAGAACAGCAGATCAAGCAGAGCCTTGCCCCTGGTAGGTTCACCTAAGAGCTGCATCAGGAAGTTGTCATCCATGCACTCTAGGAACCTTCTGGACTGTCTCCTCTCTGCTGAATTAAGTTCCCAGCAGATGTCTGGTAGGTTAAAGTCCCCCACAAGGACAAGGTCTGATGATCTTGAGACAGCTTCCAGCTGCTTATAGAATATCTCATCGGCCTCCTCATCCTGGTTGGGTGGTCTATAACAGACTCCAACCAGGATGTCAGTTTTGTGCAGCCTCCCTCTGATTTTAACCCACAAGCATTCAACCCTTTCTTCTGCAACCTCAAGTTCTGAGGCATCAAAGGATTCCCTAATATACAGGGCCACCCCTCCTCCTCTTCTCCCTTGCCTGTCTCTCCTAAAGAGCTTATAACCCCCCCAGTGCAGTACTCCAATTGTGAGAATCGTCCCACCACGTTTCTGTGATGGCAACTACATCATAGTTCTCCTGGTGAACCAAGAGTTCCAGTTCCTCTTGTTTGTTGCCCATACTGCGTGCATTGGTGTACATGCACTTCAGCTGGGCTGCTGATTTCACCAGTTTATGTGGTCCTCCCTCCTCTCCAGGGAGACTGATTTCCTCACCCACCCCCTTCAGACCTAGTTTAAAGCCCTCCCAATGAGTCCTGCCAACCCCAGTGCCAGCACCCTCTTACCCTTTCTAGATAAATTCAACCCATCTTGGTCCAGCAGGTCAGGTGCAGTAAGAGTTGCCCCGTGATCAAAGAAGCCAAAATTCCGCTGCTGGCACCATCTCCTAAGCCAGCTGTTGATGGTGTGGGTTTTGCTGTTCCTCTCAGTGTACACCACTGCTGCTGAGGGAACTGAGCAGAACACCACTTGAGCTCCTGCCCCATCAATCGATTTCCCAAGGGCCTTAAATTCCTTTTTAATCTTCCTGGTGCTGCTCTTTTCAATTTCTTCACTACACTGTATTACTAATTTGTGCTCTAAACTATTTGTGATTGTTGATTATTTAACTGTTCTCTCACAGGCATGCTGGAATGATTTGCCTGAAGGCAAACAGACACTATGGCCATGCTTGAGTGGGTCAAAGTCTTAGACATGGTGGTTGGCTTCAGCAAGGAGGGCTCTTGAGAGCAGGAGGAGCAGCACATGGGCCAAAGGACGAGGTCAATACAGCCTGGAGATGTAAAGCCTAATCTTTTATTTTGCCCCCCAGATTAGCCGACAGTGTCGAACAGATTGCATTTGATTATCTTCCCACACCAGTCAAAACAGATGTGTGTACAGTTCACAAAGAGAAAAAAGCCTCAACAAATATTTCAAGAAGATGGGGTTAAGAAAACTACAGCACATACAGAGAGAAACTGTTGGAGAAAGGTGGTAACAGTGGAAAGGGCAGGCTTTGGAAACTTACTAGACCTAAAACTTAGCTTAGTCATGGCAGCCACATGAGGAGACAAGGAAGACGCCCTTGTATTTCAGTTTTTTTGTTTTTTCCTCCAGTCTGTTTTTAGACTGGAAAAGAATAGGAGCATGAGGACCATGAATATTAGAAGGTTGTGTTTGAATTTCCCCCAATTATTTGCAGATCCAAAAGCCAAGCTGATCTCCAACCTTTTTCACCGTCGTTCATAGTGGCGGCACTCAAAACCAGACCTCGATCCTGCCTGCCAGTGCATGGCAGACATTGAATCTGATTTTGCAAGTTAGGCAGTGATGTGAGGCACATTTGGCAGAACAAGACTGAGCTCTTACTTGTTTCATCTAACAGTTTCAGTGAGGCAGTCTTGGTCTCCTTGTCATGCCTTGTGGAAGCGCAAATTTAGATATCGCGGAGATTTTAAAATCAGAGCTGGCAAACTACAAAAAAAACTTGTCTCATCTGGCTTAAATCCTACTTTGGATTTGAGTTAAGTTGGAAACCAGAAGGATTACTTCTCTACTATATAGGTAATAATGCACTCCTCTGAGTCAAGTAAGGCTGTTATAATGGTTATTCCTCTACTTCTAGTGATAGAGGGCTGAGCAGAGCATTTGGATTAAGTACAAAGCCACCTAAGGATCCAGTCATTCCTTAACCCCAAACTTTTCTTCCCCCCCATCCTTTTGCTTATCTCTGCTTTGTGCAGTTTTGGTTGCAGTCAGACTTACATGGGGCCAGGTTTCATATAATAAGTTTCCTGTGCTCAGTGGAGTGAGACACTTCTTGTCAGACACATCTTGCTCCCCTGCTCCCGCTGCTCCCCTCCCTCCCCCCCCCCCTGCCCCCAGGTTTATCAGGACATTTTTTGAGAGAAAAATTCATTTGCAGAGAAGATGTAGACTAACCTCTTTTTTTTTTACTTCCCCTCTCCCCCCCCCCACTAGGACTGAGTGTTCCATCTCCTTTTTGATTCATTTACTCCTCTGATCAAGCAGCAAGTATTGCACTGATGATGAAGTGAATAAAAGGCAGCATAACACTAAAAGAACTTAATGTGTTTAAAATATTTGGACATGGCATTTGTGAACACAATTAGCACTGCCTAAAAATAGATCCAGTGACGAAAAGGGCTGTGCAGTGGTATGTCATAATTTGCCCAATGTAACTCTTCTCTCTAGATGTACCTGACTGTGTTCTGCTCTGCTGATCTTCGACTTCAGAAAGTGCCATCCTAACAGAGGAGGTCTTAGGGAAAGAAAGCTTGCAGGCGCTTTGCCCCTTTTTCAATTTGTTTCAAAATTCATTACAGATGGTTTCAAAATTAGCTGCATAATGCATTTCATATGCAGAAGCAGTGCTTATACAGACTACTAAAAATGATTCCTTCTGGAAAAGGTTGGATGTATGACTGTTCATTTCAGAGCAATTGTTATCTTTATGTTGATTGTCAGTGCATATCCAGAAGTGAGAGTGAAATGCCCTACACATTATTAAAAAGATTGTCTTTGCAGAGATTCTTTCTCACTTGTTTCTGGCTACCCTTAAAGAAATGAAGCAAAAAAAAAATGAATATTTTCTTAATGTTGTTTATATAGGGACACAGCTACACTGATTGCCATTTATCACATAGATGGACTTTTGTCCTATTGCAATGACAGGACAGATTTGATTTGTGCATTTCCAGCACTGAACACTGGCATCTTTCAGCACATACATGACAGGGAGGACACATAGGCACATGTGTCCCCACTGGAACTGTGGGTGTAACTTGAATTAGCATCAAGTTTTCAAGCTCAGCCATGGCCAGGGTGATGCTGGAGCATGGATGAACCTCCTAGGGCCAGCAGCACACCCTGGCTACCCCCAGGCTGTGGTGGGTGGAGGGCAGCCCTGGGAAGCTCACAAGGGTGCCAGGCTGTGTGGGCTGCCACCACCCTGTGGGGCTGTGGGTAGCTAGCCAGACTAGGTTGCTGAGGCTTTTACTTCACTGGAGTTGTTCCTGGTGAACTTTTTTGAGGCTGCTCTTTCCCCAAAGTTTCCTGTGAAGGGACATGGCTTTTTGTTTGTCTTGGCTTGCCTGCAGGGGGTTGGTTTCACTCACATTGCTCAGACCCTGCAGGGCCAGCCTGTCCTGGTCCCTTCTTAACAAGGGTAGGCACTTGCAGGCAAATGCTGCCTTCCTGCTTCTTTTGGTGCAGGGCACATAAGCAAAATCATTGGACCTGAGAGGACTGTTAGCTGCCTCCCTGTGTACCCTGTGTGGAGGGTGTCTCAGCCTCCACATTTACCTGCTGCACAGGGGGATAGGCACATGATAATTTTAATATATTTTTTAAAAAGTACTAAAGTCTCTCCTTTTGAGATACAGCAGGGTCTGGAGTGCAGAGCTGTGTCCCTGGGAGTGAGTTCTGATTGCTTCTTCAACTTCTGTTTATACAATTTTACAAAATTTTGGCAGGAATCAAGAGCACATACCAGGGTGTTGGCTTTTATGAATCCCATGGGATGTGAAAGTCAAGCTGACTTGATGAACTTTGGTTACATATTCCAGACAAGTACAATGACTCTATTTATTCAGACTTGGCAGCCAGAATGCAGATTGACTCTGTGGGTAATAAATTTTCACAGCCACAAAACTTCAGCAGCAACCAACCTGATCCTGTGCAGAAAAAATGCATACAAGGAAGCAGTCTTGGGCTGCAAAAATATGTTAGATTATTATTCCATGTACGTGTATTAGTCAGTTAATTTATTTGGCTATTGATTGACATGAATTGCACAAATGATGCTAGGGATCCTTTTACCCTTATAAGGAACTACTTTCTATTACAAAATTTTCATACTGCAGAAGGACAAGTGTGGGGGGAGGGGGCAGGGAGGAAGAGAATTGTTCATATTACAACTGACAATCTCCTTTTAATATTTCACTCAAGACTGATTTAAGTTATCCAGTGACCTCTACAGAGAAGAGCAGGATATTATAATGGGGACTGTTTCATGTGCTATGCCACACTTCAAGGAACCAAAAGGCAATAACCACTACAATTCAGTACTCTGAACAATCTTAAGTACAATTTTGACATCTTCATGCTACAAAGCTTCAGATGCTTTCTGGGAGAGACTATGATGAAATTATTACTCTGTGTTATAAATCAAAATGAATTGGCTCTTTAACTTGCAGATTTATGTTAACTACCTTGCTATCTGTTAATTGCATACTCTTCAGATATTGATTGGGGATTAAAAAGTATATTTTCTTCAATTTGTGTGATGTAAAATATGCCAACAGGAAAATTTCCCTCTGCATATTAGACCCTATGATCACTGCCTGTAAAATTAAAATGATCAGTTTAAATGGATAAACTATGCTCATTAAAGATGAAAAATACATTTATGTAATTAAAATTAAGAGACTAATATGTGTGGATAATGTAATTACTGTGGGCACACACACACTCAGCTCAAATCCAGACTCTCTTGCCTCTCCTGGGTCTGTGAATCTCACTACTTTAATTGCTGGCATGGAGGGAAGGGCTGGGAATGCCTTGCACACTGCAGTCCTGAAGCTCTTAATCATACCTCTGTCTTGCAGCTGGCCTTCCTCATCCATGGGTCATATTCTCTGGGTCAGTCACAGCACTCCAAATGCCAGCCCTAGGAGCACAGAAGCACCTGCCCCCCCCCTTTGCACCTCTTCAAAGGCTTTCCATTGGCCGCTTGGCGATTTCAGATTCAAATGCAAAATGTGCTCCAAAGTTTTCGAAGTCTTTCCCCTAAACCTCCCCCTAAACTAGCAGAATGAAAAGCTTCCTAGTTCTTCTACAACTCACCTTCATCTCTTTGGACTACTTAAATGAGTCTGATTACTAAAAGGTTAATTTATTACATAAAGCATATCTGAGAATCATTCTTGTATTGGTTTTATCCCTTTGTCTTGGATTTCTTTCTTTCCTGTTTCCAAGCTCAGAAAGAGACCTGAGATTAAACAGCCTCAAAATTAGGAAGCAAAAGGAAATTAATTTTCCCACTGACATTTAGACATGGATCCATGTTGTAATCTGTGCATTTATTGGCATAGGAGGTCTATGTTACTCTTTTTTGGGGCCTATTTCCTTTTAGGTAGATGGAAACGCAGTGTTTTGCTTATCCAGCAGGAATATTTATTTAGTATTGTTCGTTAAACAAATCTGCAGGTCTCAGCTGAGGTTTTGCAAAGCATTTAATACAGCAAGTGCCAGCCTCTGCCTCTAGGAGTTAGGAAAAAAAAGTGACTAGGAAAGAAGACCAAATCACACTGTGATGATTAGAAGTGAGTAATGGGATATCACTTCTGTTCTTTGCCTTGCAGAAGGCAAACTTTCTTGGCTCTGGAGAGCTTCTGTGAGCACTGAGGTGAAAGACCCAGGTTATACCAGCTGTATCTTAATCCTCTGGATACTGGGTGAAGAGCTTGTGTAGCATACACGATAATGAAAAATCCAAATGCACAAAAAATATCAATAGTTTTAAGAGGTAGCACTAAACCAAAGGCACCATGTGTGCACGTCCAAATGGCAGTACTTTTCCACAACCCCCTCTGCCTAAAACTACTAATATTCTTTTAGCTCCTGCACACTAAACATTTTCATATGTCCTTTACTGCTTGTTATGAAGTGAACCAGAATTTCAGCTCTCTGACTCTGCCACTCTATTCCACCCTGAGATCTGTTACACAGGATTCCCTCACGCAACCTGAAGGACAAGTCATCTCCTCTGACCACTGGCTCTTCCCTTCCCTACCACTCAGCCCCTTGCTGCAAGCATCACAGCATCTCATTGTGCTATTGCTATTCCTCAGACATTCTTTCTGTCCCTCACTTTATTCTGCCCTACACTGTCTATGTGTTGTATTTTAAACTATCTAGACAAGCAGGAAGAATAATTAAATGTGAAGTATTTCAGGATGAAATACACTAAACAAAAAGAAACTGTATAAATATGGAAATAATTGAATCTATGTGCTGAGTCTTCTTAACAGCAAGAAGATTTGCTTAAAATAGAAGAAACAATGGTTTAGCATAAATATTGAAAGATTTTGATTTACCTGTTTGGAACATATTGCAAAATACAGGATTCTAAAAACAAGAGATAAAATCCTGGAAGTCCTTCCTGCTTACATATCCAGATTTTTTTGTCTAATAACCCTAACTTCAGAATTTTAGATAGCTACAGTCACCCTTGTCTGAAATAAACACCTTTGAAAGCCATGTTATATAGAGGTCTGGATAAACCTGTGAGATGCAACCAGGGGCAGTACTACCCTCATATGCTCTGGTGAAGGCACAGGACATACATTTTAGTGCAAAATGAAAGAGAATTGGTTCTTGCCCTCTCATCTCCAATCAATTCACCCATGCCAGTGTACTGAGAAGGAGAAAGCATGGTATAGCACTGCTTGGCAATGACTGACTTGTCTGGCCATGGGAAAGTCAAGATCCAGCTCTATTCTAGTGAGTATTTAATTATTTAGACAAAACACAGCAATGTTTTATGGAAAAATTTGAACACACCTTCCTCTGACCGTAAAATCCAGCTCTCCTGACACGTGGAAAACTTTGACTGAAAAATCTGCTCCCAGTCAGATAATCTAGGGGCATTAAAAGTGAGGGAAGCGCCCTCACTGCTGTATCGTGGAGTGCACCAAACACATAGCCAAGGCTTTCTCTGAGCTGTCCTTTGCTTTCTTAGCATGCATGGGCCACCCAGAAACAGGACCACAAATGCTCAACAGAACAGCCTGGTGGGGTTGGTGGGGTTTGGGGGGATGCTGGTGAGTCTCTAAGCAGGTAAGAGGTAAGCAGCCCAGTGGCTGCTAACCCCTAGTGTCAATTCATGATTGCAAGGTTTGGCATGAATCCTTAATCCATAGTTCCTGTTCCTCCTCTATTTGGCCGCTTTTAAAAACAAAACAAAATCAGATCAGAAGGAGACTGATTCAAAAACCTTCTGGGTTGCATCAAGGTAATAAATCAAGAGCACTGCAGACTGTCCCCCACCAATCCGGCAGTTAGCACACAGGCTGGCTCTGAGCAGCAACATCTGTTACTCCAGTTACAGTGCTGCCATGTATTTTGATAACCTTTACGTATATTTTGAGAAAGCATCAGCAAAATATTTGCAGTAGCTCAGTCTCAACATGAAACATGTTACAAGTGACATGTTAGTTGTCTGGTTCTTACCTGATCATTCTCTTCTTCGTCACTGCTTAACTTGAGGTCATCTTCTAGCATTCTGGAAAGCAAGCAGTAGAATAAATTATAACTTAGTGAAGTGCTTTAGATTCAATATTTTCTCCAATCTACTGTAAATATTTAATAAGTTAAATAGAAAGAAAATATATTTTATCCCGGTAACTCTGTAGATGTGGCACTTGATAATTTTTTCTGTTCCAGTCACTACCAACTTACTTCTTAATCTATTTCCTACCAGTACTGCCTAAGGTAAAGTGTTTACTAGAGTCTTAATGGATTTTGCAATGGTTCTTGTTATTACAATCACTGAAAAACAATTTTTATATGTTAAAAATAATATTTTTGATGCTGACAGATTAGTAGTCTCTCTGAAAGGAAAATTTTGCTCCATTTGGTTTTGAGCTTACAAAACAGAAGTGGATATTTACACTGGCAATAGTGCAGCACAAAGTAAGATTCACTGATGTTTCCCAAAGGCCAATTTTCCTTTATTACATGTTTGATGTAAAACTGACATTGACTGAAACAATTAAACCAAAAATATATTGTCAGTGCACAAGAGCATCCACAATCATTTAATTGTCATATAAACATAGAAAATAATGCATCTTTTCTAATGAGGATTTCATCCTTCCCATATCCCTTCCTTGACTTGCGTAAAATTGGGTCACAAAGAAGAGAAGTTTGTTTCTACCTCTCTGCATTTTTTTTACAAGCTAGGATTAAGTAGCCAGCAGTTAAAGGAGTTGAAAAGGTTCAAAGATTTCTGTGATTGAAAGGTCTTCAAGAATGGGACCTATTTTTAAAAAAGCCTGTGTAATAATAATAATAATAATAATAATAATAATAATAATAATAATAATAATAAAAAATAAGAAAGTTGCTAATTTTCTGGTGTTTGCAAAAAGAGAATCTGTAATTTTGTCTTGACTCCAGAAGAAATCTTGTTGAGCTATTCAAACACATCCTGTGACATGGGTGGTCCCTGGAGTGTAAATATATCACGAAGACATATGTAGTAATTTCAAACCACCTCCTTGTACTTGTGCCTAGATCTTCCGAGAGCGTGCCTGAAAAGCGTGACTCTTACATGGACAACATGGTGTGCTGTGCCTTGAAAGAGAACTGAGCCTAACCACCCACTCCTCAGCTCCTCGCTATACATACAGTCCTTGCCAGTTGCTGCCAGCACAGCTGCTTCCCTATTTTGCTGCAGCACCTTTTGGGGAATGTAGGTGTATAAGAACCGTACTGGGGCAGGGGGGAGGCCAGAGCAAAAACTCCTACTAGTTCATCTCTGAAAGACTCTTGTCTTGCTTTCCGCCACACACACATTTCGTTCTACTTGTGCCAAGATTTTTTCCTCCCTAAAATCAACATACAAAATTCAGCAAAAACTCATTGTGATGCATTTAAGGCACCCATCAAGTTACAGAGACCTGACAATCTTGCATCAAGACTTGCTTGGGTTTTGTCCGGAAATATGTCCACAAGCAGGAAAAAGCTTGCCCTGCCATCTCCTGAGTCAGGAAAATCTTCAGTGGTCTCATCAATGAAGCCACTGGCCATGCTAGCAAGCCCTGCTAAGAAGCAGGCAAGTGGGACAGTTATGACTGACATGGGATTTAGCTCATAGGAGCTAAAATATGTCAGAGAGGTAAACCTTCCTATAGACACTGCAAAATCCATACTGGCTTTGAACCCCATCACTTACAGGGATCCAAGCAATCTTATAATTACTCATTTGTTTTTTTTATCTAGATCTTGTTTAGGTCATCCCTGAGAAAATAGTGCTTGAATATAGAAAAGATCTGAGACTGGGCATTATGTAATGAAATGTGAGGAAATCTGCATTCATAGTTATTTAATCAGGGAGAAATGTGCTTATTGTGAAAAGCAGAGCAACCACAGTATCACTGCCTGCTCTTCCTTGAGTTTTCCAGCATGATCTTCTGCTAGTCAAGTGGTAGTTAAGCATTCCTGAAGATATTCAAAGTGAGGCTCGGCAGGGCTCTGGGCAACCTGATCTTGCTGAGGATGTCCCTGATGACTGCAGAGAGGGTTGGACTAGATGACCTTCGGAGATCCCTTCCAATCCAGACCATTCTCTGATTCTGTGATGCTATGATTCTATATTTAGCAGCTTAGCTCTTCCCCTGAATGGAATCTGAAACCCAAAAGCATATAATTAAATGTTCTAGGTAACTCTATGTATTTATTAGTGTCCTGACCTTTACTATCAACATAAAAAATTATATATTGTGAGCCTGTGATTAGAAGTGACTACGATACTTTGAAGGCTTTGGGTTGCGTGGAGGTATGAGTGGAGCTACAGTGAGGCACCGTGCAGGAACCATCTACACAAAAGGAAAAAGAAACTTCAGTGCTGGCCCATCAACCTCTCCTTGTCTGTATGTTTTACCTTGCCTTTATTTTCCCTGTCCTGTTTCTCATTTCAGAAGCACTGCTCTCCAAGAAAAGCATTGCTTGCCCCATGCCTGTGGCCTCTTCTGGCCATCAGCATACAAACAATCTCCTAATGTTGGGGATAGGAAAAACTATGTCATCATAAAATGCTTGCTCGCTTGCTTGCCTTTTTTTCTTATAGTGGGATCTGGTCTGCTTGACTGCTGTATTTGTCACAAGGACATACCAAATTAAGACAGTTTGCCAATGTAGTAATGGCAGGAGCTGTTTTCCTACTGTTAACATAAGTTCCATGCCTAAAAGTCTTCACTCATTCTCAGACTGCTTTCCCTGCCAGGTGAGGCCCCCAAACCTGAGGTGACAGTCAAAGCAGGACACCCTGTCACACTGGACTTCAGCGTCAGCTACCAGCAGTCCTGGAGAGTAAGGCTCTTGGACATCAGGTAGTTCTCAAATCCCAGGCTGAAGCACACCCTGGGTGAGGAGGACATACTAGTGTTAGAAGAACTCCAGTTTGCAGTAAGTATCTTAAGGAATCTAGATTGATTTTGAGACTGGATGCTTTTGAAGAACAATCCTCCTTGACAACCCATCTCCATCACAACAATGATGATGTTTAAAACAAAAAGCCCGTAACAGGACCAGTGGATCCCACTTGAAGAGAGGGAGTTGAAAAGAGAAGAAAAATACTTTAAGCTCACAAGAGGCATTACATTAATTTGTATTTTATCTGAAAAGCACTTTGGCATCAATTCAGCTCAGAATGAGCTTTGATGCACCCTGTGTTAGCAGAGCACTTCAGATCATATTTAAATCAACTCCTGCTTGGGATGTAATTTCTCTTTGTATTCTGGCAAACTAGTACAAGGATGGACAGACAAATACGTCTAAGCTCATGTGCAAACACAGACTCTTCAACACAGGCTATCTATAGATATTTTCAATAGCACCTTTTCCAGAATATGCAAAATCCAGGCCAGTAAGTGACATCAGCCACAGACTCACAACATTTTTTAAATGGATTTAGCTTTGATGTAAAAAGATAAGTAAATACAACTTTGTAAACAAAAGCTAGGAAAATGAACCACTCAAAGTGGTTCTGAAATACACACACCACCACTTAGGGCTCCTGCACTTGAAAAGACTGTGTATGGTCAGGAAGTTACTTTGCAGAACCTAATTACACATTTTTAGTGAAATCTCCTCAAGGTTGCAGAGGCAGTGAAGGGTGGGAGGCTTGGGTGGAAGCACTCACTGCACTCTAATTAGTGCACTTGTTCTTTTCTCTGCAAAGACGTGACAGGTAGAGACATAATGAAAGGAAATGTGGATGAGTTTGGGATATTGAGAAATGCCTCAGCAGGCCAGCTGGTTTCTTTCTCCAATAACCAATTAAGGGGTGGCTGCCAGGGATGCTGGACCACTCAGTTATGGTGCAAAAGAAAGAAGGTGAGGGACTACTTACAGGTAATGAAAAATAGTAAGCATTCTGGAGTGTAGTAGCTGTCAATACCAATGTGACTATGTGTCCAAATCTCCTACACAACTTATTGAAAGACTGACCTCTTTCTTCTAGGGCCTGCTCACTGCATTGGTTCAGTAGGCTGGCTGGGCAGGGTGACCATGTGGGCCATTGAGGAGGGACACTGCAGGACTCCTGTTCATCCCAACATGTTGAAGGACCAGGAGATGCTCCTGGTCAGAATTAGCTGGGGTTTGGGATGGGAAGCCATCAGAGGCTGCCTGGGAAACACTTTGCTCAAAGAGAATGGTCAAGTTCAGACTTGCAGTTTCACTGTTTTGTCTGTGTGGCTTTTTTTTCTGATTTGTTGTTGTTGGAAAGTTAAATCCCAAGCAAGGATTATCTTCAGCCCCATCCAGAGTCTGGGAGATGGCAGGAAGACATCTAGTTTCCTCTCTGGGAAGTAGTATCAAAGTAGCATCAAGTTCTACATTGATGGTATGGTGTCTGGGGGAGGCAGCCTTTGACAGCTAGGTGGGAATCAGTTGCAACTTTTAACTGAATCCAGTCTGAGAGCTTTCCACCACAGCCCTACTTAGGAGAATATAAATTTTCTTCCAGGGTGAAGATGTGACACCACCTAGGAGTTAAACTTCATGTCTGCTGTTGCATGAAAGAAGGAGCAGGCATCACATATTGAGTCTTACTTTGAACCTCTGATACTTTCCAAATTCCTTGGCCTAATGAATTCTTTCTTTTCCCCCTGCAAATTACTCAATGTAAACCTTTCAAAAAATGCCTGTGTGGCTCTGTTTTGTGATTAGAGACATTTTCTTTTGGCATGCAAATCGAAGGACAAGAGAAGAAGCACTGATGATATTCAAGAGAGGTTATGAAAAAGAGGGGCAAAACCCTCCTTGTGTCCCTCTGGTGGTCTAAGCTACTATACAGGATATGGTCTTCAAGATAGTTTTGATAATTAGTATCCCCCCCCCCCCCAAAAAAAAAAGAAAGAAGATTAACATGAGAAAGGAATAATACTGCTAGTAATTATATCATTAAGGATAATGCTTTAGGAGAGAATATACCAATGGTTTGCAAGCCTGGGGCACAAATGTATGTATGTTGATATTGTCATTTAAATCAATTCAGAAGTCACCATCTTTGCAATTTGAGAAAGATCTCATGAATGTGTTCATCTGATCAAGTATAGTGTTCTATTTTAATGCCAGGCAGCATCTCAGTCAGAATACTGTATTTATTAATGACTTCTGTGATTTCTGCTTGTTATGTAGGAAAATAACTTCAGCAGTGGAAAAATACTTTGATTTTAGCTGAAGAGGAACCCCACAAAGCAAGTAGTTATGATGAAACATGAAAGTCAGATAACTGCATACATTTATGCCACAATCTGAATGAGATTGTTTTTAGAAAATTATCTTATTTTTTAATGCATAATATTGACATCTTATTTTCTTTCCCACAAATACATAATAACCTTTCAAGAACTGGACATTAGTCTCACTATTACCAGAAACCTAGGTACTATTCTAAGTAGCAGTAAGCTAAAAGCGTTTCAGAGTGGCTCCAGACGTTTAAAGTCACAACTGAAACAGAGAGAAGGCAGGTATTGCTACATGCTGTAAGAAAACAAACCCAAACCTTTCTGGAGGCACAACACTGTACAAGACCCTTAACTCTTGTTTCCAGCCAAATGAGAGAGAATGCCAGGTGGCAATCTGCCGTTCTTATCCAGACTGTGCCCTTATGTTACTGGGTTGTTTCAACTATGAGTGTTCATGTACTTAATCTCAGTAAAATTTCAATGAAACAGATGCACCTTCAGTTTTTCGTTGCTTTCTAAGAATTATGGGAAATTAATAGGAAAAAGATGAATGCATCTCCTTCCTTTAAAAAAAATAGTAAAAAGAAAGGAAAAGTAATGTTGTGGCTATTGCTTGGTTACCTGCATGTAACAGATGGCCAGTTATATTTGCTACTTACTTACAGCCAAATCAGGTATTTCAAATAGCTTTGTTTACTAATCCTAAATACAGAATTAACTGTTTTTATACACTAGTAAAATTTAATTAATTATATTCTGATAGCTGAAATTATTTTTCACTTTAGTGCCATAGTTGATGCAAATGTTTCACTTTAAAAAAGCTCATGCATTTATATTATCTGAAAAGTGTAGTATTTATTCATGTTTTATATGAAATAAAGTCAAAAGCTTATGGATTGAAGTGAACAACTAGATCAAGAGGATATTTTATAAATGCTGTAATGGAGCTTTCAGTAGGCTTGTAAGATCTCTGCAAGCACTGCTTGCAGCATCTGAAATTCATTCTGAATATATGATGCTTAAGTTGTAAAAACTCCTCCACAAACAGTTTGTGCAAGTTTTGTTACACAGAAACATGTAAAAAAATATGATTATAGAGAATACAGTCAAATCTAATTAAAAACATAGGGAGAGGGCCAGTAAAATTGGGCTGGTGAAATATTAATGTACTTAATGCTGGAATGAAGCAAATATATCAATGTGAGATTTAATTTCAGAGAGCAGAATTTAAATGCCTGAAAAACAGACTCAGTCTATAGAAATAGAATTAGCAATCCCAATAAAAAATAGATGCTCTGAAGGAAAAGTTTTCTGTTCTTGATGGCTTGAATCCATCTAAGCTGGTCTACACCACTCCCCAAAACCATTTAAACTGGCTAAACGCTCTGTTAAATTCCCATTACACTGACGGTCTTGTTAGAAACGCAAGGGAGTCCTCTCTGAGTGGATACAGCCCTTACTCTCTTCCACAAGCAGAAGCTGAAATAAGGTTTCCTCTGCAGCAGCTGCCCCAGTGAGCAACTGTGTTTGCCCCAGTGATGTTTTCCCCTTTTAAAGGAAGGTGAAACAAATGCAATTGCATCATATACTGAATTTTCTAACTCCTTGGCAGGGTGGCAAGAAAGTGCCCCACAGTCCACAACGCTTCCCAAGAAGGACATTTGGTGAGAAGGACTTGGAGTAACCTTCTTAAAAATGGAAGGAATTCTTTAGAAAAACATGGAAACAAACCGGTGAGCCCACCTCCCTGAGAAAGGATGCTACCTAAAAAAGCATGACTACTCAGAAAGAAGGAAGAGTGATGAGTAATGTACTGGCAGCTCATGCTTAAGCATGCGCCTAAGTAGTCTAATCACTCTAAGGGCATAACAAAGTTTCATGGCTAATCATGCTCTGCATGACAGGAGAAAATACATTTGGGGAATAGAAGTTTTGAATGTGCTGCTTGCAAATTTCCAATCCATTTCTTGCCTCCCTGCCCCTGCTTCCCTTGGCTCTCTGGGTTGATTGGCAGTTGTTTAGTAACTTGCTTCCTCTGATTTCCTAGCCATTGCTGATGATGCCATCTATAAAATATTCATTTCAAATATGAAATGAAGTAAGAGTGCATGAACTGCACTAACTGCCTTCTATGTCAGCCATTGTGGCAGAAATCTTGGGGAATTTAACATGTCTGAGATAGAACTGCCACTGTCAACTCACCCTGCTGAAGGTGCACTATCTGATTTTGTATGTTGTGATTATTTCTTTACAAATAGCCTCTTTCTGCCTGATCCCCAGCATTACAAGCATCTGTCCTCATGCTGGAGTCATCATCCCACAAATTTGTATTCCCACGTTCTCTTGCAGATGACTGCAGTCATATATATAATGCTGACTGTTCATTTAGTAACGTTCATACTCCAGGCTGTGGTAGTGTTTATTCCTATCTTGCTGGTCAGGTGAAGGAAATGAGATTGTTTAAGCCAGATGTTCTCAAACTTTGCTCAGGTATCACTGTGCTGAAATGTGAAGTGTCTTGTATCATCAAAGTGATGAACTAAGTGGCAGTTCTGTGTCCTGTGTGATGCCCTGAGCCTTGCCCTGAATGTCAGATGCCCTGGCTGGCACTGTCTCTGTGCCAAGGAATCATTCTGCTGGTGCTGACTCCCAGTTGTCTGCTCAACTGCATCTCTCAAGCATTTTCAGAGTTGCAGCTTCCCAGGGTAGAGTTACTACTTCGAAATACAACCAGCAGAGCATTCCTTGTTCTGGTATATACAACTTTGTGTTCATTTCTTTCAAGCCTCCTTTGTCTATGTGAGGCTGAACTAGTAAATTTTTTCAGACTGTTTGATAACCTGCTCCACCCTCACTGTGTCTTTCTCTGTCATCTTCCACAAAGTTTTACCATTGGAGAATCCTACCACATCCTAATTGACAGCTCCTCACAGAAAGAAATAAGCTTTGGTTGATGATGAACTTACATTTCTTTCCCTGAAAGTCAGGACACAGACAATTATGCTCTTGTCCTTCAGTTCCCTAGTGGCATTAAAGGAACCCTATTTGGAGTCTCTTCAAGTTTTTTGTGCAGTAGGAGGTGTCAGATGACCTGCCCTTAAAACAAACTACCTTCCTTGCCCTTTTAGCGTATTGCACAGCATTAGCTGCTTCCTGGGATTTACTCCACATTTCAAGGTCTATCACAAATGACTGTCAGATTTTGCTAGCCAGTAGACTTCATGGCTATACAGTAGCATGGAACATCTGAAACTTACAGATACTTATAACTAGGGTAACTGATTTTAAATAATTTATTGTCTTTAAACACTTTCCAGCTTCCTGCCTGTCTACTAGACAACCTGCTTCTCAAAAAAAAAAATTATTAACAGCTTTAATATTTCCAGTTAATAACAAACTATCACTAGAATTTTTAAAAATTCTTTTTCTTTATATACCTTAAGAAAATCCTTGAACTTCCCTCTAGTATCCTCCACTCCTTTTATACACCTTCAGTATTTTATAATTTCTCTTTTAGACTGACTTTTAACTTCCCCTTTCATGTTACATGTATTGTTTCATCTCTATTGCACAGAGTGCTTTCTTTTTGTTTTGTTTCTAATTGTTATTTTCACTTCACCACTGAAACGAGCTAACTTTCATCAAAGCTGGATTTTACCTTTACTATGGAAGTTTGGCCTTTTGCTAACCCAACAAGATCTGCTTAAAAACTCCCAAATTTCCTCGTTTCTACATTTTTTTCCTGCCCCATCAATTTCTGGTCAAAAATTTATTCCACTTTGGGACACTAGCCTTTCCTTGTTGGAACTGTCCTTTATTTGTCTAGCTTGGACATAATAAAATCATGATCTAGTTCCTAGGCAACCATGTGCTTCCCATCCCATGACCAATTTATCTTTATTCAAAGCAGGAGTGAGCATGTCTGGTGAAATGCCCTCAGTGACAGGAAAGTGCCAGAAAGACTATCCACAACCTTTAATTTCATGGCCAACTGCACAGGACCTCTGGTGATATCTTTAAAACTAAGACCTCCGGTATACACCTGATGAATCTGCCTTTGCTTTATGGGTCGGTGCTGACGGAGCTGCCCTATCCCTCCTCTAACTGGAGTTGATGTTCAATGACATTGCAGTATCACAGTATATTAGAGGTTGGAAGGAACCTCAAGAGATCATTGGGTCCAACCCCTCTGCCAGAGCAGGATCACTTAGGGTAGTCTGCACAGGAATTCATCCAGGTGGGTTTTGAAAGTCTCCAGAGAAGGAGACTCACAACCTCCCTGGGCAGCCTGTTCCAGTGCTCCATCACCCTCACTGTAAAGAAGTTTCTCCTCATGTTGAGATGAAATCTTCTATGTTCAAGTGTGAACCCATTGTTCCTTGTCTTATTACTGTGCACCACCAAAAAGAGCTTGGCCCCCTCCACTTGACACCCACCCCTCAGATATTTATACATACTGGTGAGATCCCCTCTCATCATATATTCTGGCTCTGGGATAAAAAAAAAAAAAAAAAGATTATTTGACATTCCCAGCTGGAGTTTTTAATGTGAATAAAGGCTACAGTTGGGGAGGAACAAAATTCAGTCCCTCTCAATGGCACATGGCTGACAGGCAGATACAGAGGGGCTATTGAAGAATTATATACATGGCACTGGATGGCAGAACAGGAACATATGGGACCTATACCTCCTCCATAACCTTTGGGGCTCCAGCCAGTAGAAGCATGGTTGTGAAAGACACAGCAGGACCCCCAAAGTTTTCAGCATTTCCTTTTAAATAGTTTTTCTAGCCATTTCCTGGAAAGCCACTATATGTGTTTTACTCAGACCCGTCTGCAATACTTACAGCTTCATTTAGTTTTAATATAGTTATAAATGGGCTGTAGCGGCCTGCTTCTTTTAATAACTGAGTAAATGAAACCCTGTCTGTAATAATAAATGAGCCATCCATCTGGGAGGCCTCCAGTAAAAATTTCAACAGGTATTTATTGCTCCTTTATGTAAACAGTACTCTGGACAATACAAGTGATTATACTCCTGTCAGGAAGGAGACAGTATAGTTTTGGACAAGGTTCCATAGCACATGGACAGAATTTGCAGTTTATTTGACTAGATGGAGAAAAAATGATTAAAGCAAGCAAATAAACAGACAAGGACCCAGCTGAGTGCTCTGAAAGGGAGCATACTGTTTCACTGAAAGATATGGCTGCAAGGATAATATATAGAAAATTGACAGGTCCATAGTGCAACAGACTCCTCACAACACTAGATGCTTCACAGGCACCCCCTAAACAAATTCAGCCCTGCAGAAGTGGAAGAAGTTTCACTGTAAAACCAACACTTTATACATTATAGAGACTTTAAAGTATATTGTGCTCTCATAGTTTCTCATGGTATGGAAGAGCAGTGCTTTGGGAGAATCCTTGACTGCAGTCTAAGCAGTGGGAAACCATGATACCCATCCCTGGGGGTCACCCCTTTCACTCATGGGCGCTGCTGCTCACACGCTGTAAAGGGCAGTAGCATGACACATTTCCAGTAATGACATGTTAATTAAAAAAAAAAAATCTCATTGACAAAATAATTTTCCTACCACTATTATAGTCAGGCTCCTAATTACATACCATGACATTGTGGTATTGTTGAAAGAATACAATGTCAGAATATATTGTCAAATAATTCAGTGTGTGGCAAGAGGGGGATAAAAAAAGAAATGTGGGGCGGAAAGACTTGAAAATTCTTGTATGGCCAGGCTGATGTGCCATCCCTTGATGCTGAGGAATGAGCTGTAGAGAATTCTGTGCATTAAGTATGTAGGGACTGCTGTGATTTTTGTCAAAATTTCCAGTGCTCAAATTTCTGCAGGAACAAGCTTAAATCTCTCCAATGAGTAGGTATCTCAGTTCCTTTCATTTGCAGCCAAGCTAGGCACAGGGAAATAAGCTCTTTTTTAATTTACCAGGCAGACTACAAAAGGAAACCACAACTCTCGGCCAAAATGCCAGGCAGCATTCTGCCCCATGGGGTGAATGGATCACTGTTTGTTATAAACGCCTGCATCCTATGTGCTTGGCTCAGAGAAAGGGGTAGTGCTGCTCCCAAAGGAGCTGTCTCAATGGCCAGAGTTTCCAACATTTTTACTAACTCAGCGCACTCACAAAATTATTAGCAGATGGTGCATTGCTGATAGTATTATCTTTTCTTCCCTTCACTTTTGTTGTGATCACAAGATGTTGGAATTGGAGAAGATAATCTCAGTGGGGCAGACAGCTCTAAATTGATAGCAGTCCTACCAAAATACAGGGAGAGCTGTCAGGTTTTCCTGTGGATGGGCTGAGGGAGGGAAGTGGCTACTCAGGCAGTGCCAGGGCTTGGGGCACAGGAGCTGCAGTGACAGGGGGTCTGGAAGCAGGCACTGGCACCTGGGGTGAGCATGTGGCTGTGAACTTCACTACTGAGGGGGAGAAAAACGTGTGCAACCTCCAGTGATCAGATAGCTCCTTTACTTCACATGGAGCTGCACTGAAGGGATGGTTGCTTGCGGGAGAACAGAAAGTATCTATGAAAGGTCTCAGAACAAGAAAGAACAGCAGGCCACTGATAATAGAAGAATGACCTGACGATAAGAGGAGCTGACTGCAGTAAACAACCTGAAGTGTGAGACAGGACAACATTTACCTACATGCAAAATTGGCTCAACCTGATATGGGAAGAAGACAACAATGGACAGCTACACATCAAAGAAGAAACTCATTTAGCAACAGGGGTAAAAACATGCTGGGTTGTTTAGACTGCTCAATTTTTCTATATAAAGTGCTTGTTCGATGCCAATAAAGGGATTCCTGCTACACCTACTTGGGGTCTGTGCATGCTCTCTGACAGTTGCTAATGTGGGTTCCTGTCAATACAAACTCCAGTTCAGGTGTGCACTTAGGCTATCCATGAGCTTCTTGGCACAGACCCTAAGCTGCCCTAGGGTCTGAAGACACCAAACATTTCTAGTCTGCTTGTTTCACATTGAGATAACCCCTTCCAGAAGTAATGGGAATTTTCTCTTCCTTGGAAATAACCTCCTTGGGTGCTGCTTCTTCACAGTAAGGGCTTTACACTCAGCATTAGATCCTGAGGGTGCTATACAGAAATACACCACCTGGACTGCAATACATATGTTTTAAAAACGAAAAAAGACCCCGCCCCAAATAAATAAATAAATAAATAAATAAATAAATAAATAAATAAAGGCAGACACTTTTAGGATGAAATTATGAAGTTAGCCCTCAAATAATAAACCATGCTATATTTCCTTTCTAATGTCTCTTTTAAAATATACATCAGGGAACAACTCTTGCAACTCATTTGACACACACTATCTTATGAATTACAGGGTCAGTCTTCCACATACAGAGTGTGTGTTGCTCTTCTACACACCATTATGAATTTTCCATCCCTCATCCTTCATATCATGTCAGGATATCTATTACAAAACCCTGCCTGCAAGAAGATCTTCTATTTCCCTCATTCTTTTTATCACTGCTCTTAAATTTTCTTCTGGACACCAGGTTGGCATTCTGGCAGTACCATGCTGGCAGTTTCTGAGAAAAAGTCATATTAAAAAATCACATGTCAGGGCCATAATGTCACTTCCAAAGAAATAGCCTTCTTTAGCTAATTGTAGTAGTGTACAAGAACAAATTAGACACAATTGTATTCTGATTGCCAAACTCTACCACCCAGATGCTAAATACCACAACTATCTTGTGAAAAATAATCATCTGGAAGTCTAAATGATGTCTGATAATGCTTTCTGCCATCCTAAATCTTTGGAAATGTTGAGTTATCTTGAGAAAAATGTCAACAATTGCTTTTCTCAAAGGCTTGAGTGTGGATGAGGCTCTAATAAGAATTCTGAGTGAGAGATTTGGAGCTGAGGAGAATTTTCTGACAAATAGATCAGCAACCAAGAACTGTGTAAGGATTGGCCAATGGCAATTGCTATATTTGAGAAATGTTTTTCCATAAATAATGAAAAAAGTTTAATATCTATGTAAAATGATATATTTCAATATTTCTGAAATGCTATGCTTTCATTTTCATCTTTCAAAAACATTATTTCGAAAAGGACTTGTATCTAAGAGCTGTGTTAAGGCTGCCCAAGCGCTTTCAGGAATCAAATAACCTGAACGAAACAATTAGCCAGGAATATACATATATTTTTTTTTTCCCCCCATTTTCCTGAGAAAATATGACTTTTTTTTTTCTTTTTTCATTTGACTCATATGGTGTTTTATTGTAGCAAACAAAGTATCAATTACCTGCACAGATCTGGAAGTTAATTGAATTCAGTTCATCATGTATTGAAACTAGCTTTGCTGTGATTTTCAGGTGCATCCACAAAACATACTGCCTGCTGCTTTTTTTTCTTTTTTTTTTTTTTTTTGTCCCCATTCATTGGCTGTTAATTGAAGCTTTCTGTGAAATATTTCTTTCTATCATCAGCTGGCAGACTACCATCAATGTGAAACAGGTTCTCAGATGATTGTTACATGACTGAAATTCAGGGATTTGGGGGTGTTTCTTTGTTTTTGTTTGTTTTGATTTGTGATTTTATTTTAATTTTGGGCTCATTTGTTTGGTGGGATTTTTGTTGTTTTGGTTTTCTTTTGTTTTTAATGTAATCAGATTGGAATTGCTCAAATCTGTTCCATTGTTCAACTGATTATTGCATGTATGAAATTTATGATTATCTGGTATTGAGTTCCCAGGAACTGAATTCTATGTATTCTCCTACAAGATCTAACTACAGCCTTCACCTTTGAAAAAATGGCACTAAGTATCATTTAACTTGTCATTATTTGATGTCAGAATCAGTTCAATAAAAGCAACAATTATTATTTCAGAAGTACTTTTGAACACGGAAATAAAATATACAGGACTTAGTATTAACAAAGCTATGGTTAATTATCTGTTTGCTATTTAACTGAGAATAAACCCTACTATGATAATTTAGCACAAATACAAGTAATTTGCAAGCAAATACTGTGTCTATAATATGCAATCTGCATTTAAAAAGTCGTAAGTACGAGGGATGACTCTTCTAAAGAATTCAATTTAGTAGTAAAAAAGTTAATGGTTAGAAGTGGATCTCCTAAACTAAACGCATTGGTTTAGTTTCATCCTCAGTGTCACTCTGGTAAAACCAGTTTCATCAGCAATTAATTTAGCCCACTATATTACCTTCAAGGGAAATTATTTTTTTTTTACTGATGAAATACTTCAGATGTATGTGGTTTATCAGGTACTTAAACATTTTTAGTGCACTGAAGACAGCAGAGATGGCTGATGAAAATACTACATAAAATAAGCAAGGAGGCTTGCTCATGGAGGAGGCTGTCCATAAAGACTTTTGGAATATGTAAATAACTTTCCAGAACTTCTATAAACCTTTAAACTATCTCCAGCAGAGTCTGAAGAAATCATTCTTTATTTTTCCACGTGCTAGTATCCTAACAGCAGAAAAGTTTTCACTGCTACAAAGATGCAGCAAACAGCCCTCATTAAGTATTTTTGTAAATGTCTTGCACTTGAATTTTATGTACAACTTAAAGCAGTCTCAGGGAAGACACCCCAACTGCTCCTTTTAGCTGAATACCAATGCCCAAACAGTTACTCCCCTTGTTACTGGGATCATGAACTAGTATGAAATGGGACCCATCCTATGAAGAGAGGTAGCAGTTTATTAGCAGGCTGTATTCTATCACAGTATTTTCTAGTAAGAGAGCTCTGTGTAGCTGCATTTCCCAACACCCTACAAGGTCAACAGTAAAGAAACTCATGATAGCCTCATTTGATTGGAAAGAGGAAGCTGTGGCAAAAAGATTCACTTTTTTTCTCCAAGGTCATACTGTTCAATCAGGTCCAAAACCAGGGAATGAAAATCCAGGTCCCGACTGGGAGCACATCAGCATTGCTTCTGATGTAGCCATGATACAACATCTTATGGTGTTGAGCCTCTGCTTCACCTTTAAAGCCTGCACAAGGAGGCAGAAGTAAATGTTATGTGAAAGAAGGCTGAAGACAAGATGGGAAGGTGAGTAAGCGTCAAAACAGTATCTTTCTATATACAACAATATTTCTTCTATCAGAGTACAGCAGAGCTATTGGAGCAGAATATGTCAACATTTAGGAGTCTGTAATTCTCTGGCAAATATGCATACCTGCCTGAAATGGGGCGAGTGGGTTTTATGTAAAGAGAACTCCTTTATTCATCTGTAAAATGTTACAAATAAAAAATAAAATTGGACCAGACGATTTGAATTTCTTCCAAAAGAACACACAACATTTGACCTATTTTGGTATTTTAAATCAAAATTTGATTATTTTAAGTTTCATGTGAGAGATCATTCATTCCTAACAAGGATTTGTTATATTGCTTGTAGGATTTAAAAAACGCTGAAACTGTTAACTCTTGACATTCTTTAATGCTACACTGATGCAGTTATGAAATCCTAACAGTTTTTGGTTTGGGCTATAATTGCTCCTTTAATTTGTTCTCATGAGATCTGAAACTGCACTCAGAAACACCCTTAAATATTTGAATTTTTGGTGGAGTTTTTCCCTTATCCTTTTAAAAGTCATGACAATTTGCTGCTGATTATTGTCTCAAGATGTTAAGAAATACATTTCAGCAGATACAGGAAGCGTTCCGCATTCCTGCTTGGGACCATTTGGGCTTCATGTGAAATGCCAACTGCAGCTGGGGTGATGGTGCCTAATCGTTTGTCAGTCAGAGAGGGGGTCTGCTGCCATCATGGCACTCCATGCAGGGGCTGAATATGCCAGCAGCTCAGCACCAGTATGGCTCTGTGAGCGGGAAGGCAGGCAGGCACATCCAAAATCAGCCAAAGCTGAGCACCATGCTGGGGGTGCCCACACTCACAGTGAGAATGGCTGAGTGAAAATCAGCTTGGAGGGGTGTGCATGCCCTTCGGGCTGCTCTGGGGCCTAGAAGCTTGAGATGAGGGAGAGCAGTGCCCCTGGACTGCACCAGTCTTGGGGCTACTTTGGCTTCTGAAGCAGCTGTAACAGCAAGTACAGGGACTGCTACCTACAGTCTCAGCTCTTAGGATGGTGAACGTTAAACATGGATGAGCACCAGGTGCCCTTCTCCAGTACTTGCAGCTCAGGGTCTGTCCCTGAGGAGTGCCAGGGTGGTGCTCCAGGATGGGACAGGAGACACAGTCACACACAGCACAAAGAGCAAATGGTGACCACACCAAGGGCTTGAAATGCTTGAAGACCTGGGTGAAAGCACACCCTAGCTATGTACAACAACCATGGATATTTAGGACTGAAACTCAGGCCATAGCCCTGTTTTGCAGATTCAAGCACAACATGAGCCTCTCAGGAGTGGGGGGTCTCATGCAACTTTGGCCTGACACCACTCGTGAGGTGTGAACACCCTCCGAAACCTGACAGCAAGAGGTAGGTGAGCAGGTGCTAGCACAGCCTGCAGGGTGTCACCCCTGCACACTGGCAGAGTGACAGCAGCCACGCTGGCACCAACCTGCTCTCTGTCCTCCCAGGACTGTGTTTCATCTCTTGTGCAAAGATCAAAACCCAGGAAGGAATAAAGAGGAAAGTACTGGCAAGAGAGCACTTTGTGGTTTTAATTATTAGCATCTTTGGTGTTTTTCAAAGACAGTGATGCTCCCTGTACAGGGAATGAATGGGAGCTGCATATTGTGAGCATTAGAGCATCAATATCAAAAGAGATTAGGGGCAAAAAAAAAAAAAAGGAAAAAAAAAGCACTATACATACTGAAAAATAAATATATACAGCCTGGCACATCCAAGTATGTCTCTTCTTCAGAATGCTGATTAATGCTGCAACAAATCACAATAAAAATAACCCTCAAGGCTCATTTTCCTATTATAAAAGGGTAATAATGATTAGCTTTACTAAGCTTTGAGGGGAGTTGTGTGTTCAAAAGAAATACTAATGACCTCAGGAGGTCATTAGTTTGGGAATATTGGGCTGGACTGGCCCCAAATCTCCTATGACACTTTCTGCTTAATAAATCATACTGCAAAGAGTGGACTTCCATCTGCATGAGCTTCAGGCTTATTTGAAATTACTTAAATGCATGTAATTGCAAGTAATTTTATTCCACTGTTTTATAGCAGTCTCCATGCTTTGCCAAAGGCAAGACTGGAGAGCCCTTGAAGGACAGGAGGCTGCTGAGAGGGTTACATTTTGTCAAGTCTTTTCCATTTTTCTGCACCAGAGGACTCACATCATCTCAGAAAACACCCTATTACACAGAAACACCATTATGAGCCCCACCACCAGGCAGAGAACCCCTAATTCACATCACTGGCACTTGGTCTCAGCACCTGATGAAGTCCTAACTATAGCAGGTCTGTGTGACATGACTACAGTCCTAGAGGTAATTTCCTACATCTTATTACCACATAATAATGGTCTCTTAACAACCAGTCTAATCAAGAATTAATGAGGCACTAAAACATTTTAAGGAACAGTGAAGGATTTAAAAATTTCTCTTATGTGTTTTATTTAAAAAGCAATTCATTTAATAGTTACTGCCCTTACTTTGGAGCCATATAAAAATGTCTTGGTGCTTAACAAAAGTATCAGCTGCAAGGTTTTATTCATTTATCAGTTATTTACTTATCTGAGGCTGCATATAATCACAGAACCAAAAGAAATCTAAAGCGAACAGAAACCGGATTCGGGCCCTGTCCACCTCCCTCCCATCCATCTGCTCAGGCACTCCCCTGCTCTCACACAGGGAGCTCGTTTATCTGATGAAGAAGTGCAACACCAAAACCAGAACAAAGTCATACCAAATTAACATGAATGCCAAAAAAGAGATTTTACAGTATCTCTGGAAAGATAGGAATGTCCTTTTTTTTTTTTTCAGGAAGGGAGGGTGCATTTTGATGGGGGAGCCATCCTTGATGGAAGTGTGTGAGAAACTCAGAATTGAAATAAGTGGGGAAAAATGTAGTGAGAATTCATGATACTAAAGGATTTCATATCAGTGACACAGTATTGAATTAAAGCATGAAGATATGTGCCTCTACAAGCAGCCTGGAAGGGATAATCAAAACAAAAACACATTTTGTTATTTTTTTAAAACTTCCTTCTCTGGTGAAAGAATGAGGGGATATGCTGGTTTGGTGAGAAAATCCCCAAATAGATCATACTGTGACAGATAACTGTTATGATTATTAATTCCACTGCTGACATTGAAATTAAACTGATTCCCAACATAATGGATGAGTAAATAGCACATCAGAAATTCTCAAATGCTTCCACATTTCCTATGCAATCAAAAAAAAGACTTACTCATTAAATAATATACTGACAGAAAAGGCAATTTGATTAAATAAACATTTCTGTCAATCATGCTGAAAGTTATAAAAGGAACACGTTTTGTAGATAAGTAAAACTTTTCTCCATATTAATTTCTCTCTTTGCTCTTTTTTTTGTGTGTGTGTGTGTGTGTGTGTGTGATTCTTAAAAGACAAGTAATGGAAAACTGTGTGCCTCAAAGGAAGACTGGGGCAATGTTAAAAGTTAGTCCACAGCCTAGTGATTCACCATGAAGCAAAGGTGACATGACGGAGGAATAAAGAAGAAAGTTGAATTAGCACTAATCGAGGAACCTAAGTTGCTGTGAGTATATTTGTGTATCCCTTGATACATATATCTATCTATTTCTTTTCTGATTTTCAGAAGGCATAGGGACATGGAGAAGGGAAGGGCCATCAGAGGTGAAAAGCAAGAAGAAAAAACACTGCATGTGATAAACCTGACAAAACAGGGATGGGGTTGGTAGAAGAGTAGCAGAAAAGGTGCAGTAAAAAAGAAAGAGGAAAGAAAATCAGAGAGGTGGTGCATGGCATAGGATGTACTGCAGGGGACAAGACAGGGAAAGATAAATTGGAAATCACCCTGTCCATAGGGTCTGAAATGCCTGCAGATACCTGGAGGGTGGGCAAGGATGCAGGGTTGTAGAGGTGGTCCCAGGGTTCATGCTTCTGGGCTCCCCTCTACCAAGCCCCCACACAGAGCCCCCGCTACCAAAGCAGCAGCATATTTTCTCCTGTAGCTGCAAATGAGGCCACACATTACCCAGCCACGCTCCAACAAGGCTGGGGTTAATTTTTCATGCTATTTAATTTCACCAACTCCGTGGGCTGGGAAGAGGGGAAGAGTTATGTAACACGGTGTGATGGGTGGAAAGTCTCTAAATGTCACTGTGTCTGGTGGCCAAAGATGGGAATGGGACCTAGATGCTTCTTGGCTTTGGAAGGCAGCAGCTTCTTGGGACATTAAGTACTTGATTAACTGAGCTGCAGAACTGAAGGGTAAGATTTGTGCAGTTGCTTCCGTATTGGAAACCAGGAGTGTCAGCCTGGACTGCTCTGTCCTTGGTGAGTCTTTAAAGCTAATGCAAGTCATATTGAAGACGTTATTTGAAAAGAAATAGAGGTTTATTTGGATAAAACTTGGAGTGGATGACAAGTGCATGAAAAGAAGTAAGATGAGATTTTAACTTTCCTCAGGTAGAAAAACCTAAGTGGCTTGAGCAAGGGGCACTTGTTTTTCAGATAGGCTGGAAAGCTTTTGTCTTCTTCAGGGCACAGAAAGAGCTGTTCTTCTCATAGTGAATTCATAGCTCTGCAACATCATTGAGCCAACTGGGGTCAAGCTAATGATGATTACCAAAGTAATTTTAAAAGGAGGGCTGTTACTTTTTTATAATCTTGGATAATGGCTGGAGATAACTCTTACTGAGTCATTCACCTACTGTTGTCTCAAGGGAGTACATGCAAGTTGGGAATAACTCTTTACAATGAGTTTACAGGTTGCCCTGGGATGCTGCTGAGGCCCTGTCCCTGGATGCATTCAAGATCAGACTTGATGTGGCCCTGGCAGTCTGATCTACTTGGAAGTGTCCTCGCTCCTTGCAGGGGATTTGGACAAGATGACCTTTGAGGGTCCCTTCCAACCCGATGCTATCTGTCAATCTGTGAATAATATTGGTATTTCAGGTCCTTCTACCAATCTAACCTTCTCCATGCAGCTTTGTGTGTACCTCTTACTGTTTGTTTATTATATATGTCTATCTATTTGTTTCATCTTATGTGTTACATGCAATAATGAAACTCAAAATCTTATCTGGCTGACAAGTCTTCTGTTGCTATACCTCTAATCTTTCCCTTTCTCTCTATTCCACTACCTCCCAGGCTTCAGGGCTAGAAATTTGGTTCCTGACTGCTAGCTACTCAGCATCAATCCCAGGAGGCTGCCATGGGTGCTAGAGGGCTTCGTATGTTAGCATGCATGCTGTGATATCAGCCAACCACTCTTAAAGAGCAAGGAAACCTATGGGAAAGGATCAGGAAGAAGTTTCTCTTCAATATAAAGCCTAGGAAAGCAGCACTCTTCAGAGGAGGAAGGGATGCCTTTTCTGAGGGACCATTTGTCTCCTAGCCTTGATGCTGGAACATTTGCTTAATGGAGCTGCATTGGGATTACTGTGCTGTGGGGTGCAATGATCAGTGCGCAAGTGGCAGCTGTGAGGAACAGGGAGAAGAAGCAGACCTCCACCCTGACAAACACAGGATCCACATTTTTTCCCCTTGGTGTTTCCACATGCAGGCACTGTAGCAGGCCACTTATTTTGACACAGACTCTGTGAAGAGTAAAGCATGCAGCTCATGGTGAAGTGCTTTTTAACTGAATTGGAGATGGGCAGCACAGCATAAACACAAGTTTAGGTATCCACAAGAACTCTTGGTCTTTCAAACAGCAAAAATGCTGGAAGACGTCCTACTGGAAAGGATCATGCTTGGACATAATTATTTGTGAAATTAGAACCTTAATTGTGACAGAGAAAGAGCCTGGGGCTTTTTAACAGTGTGTGGCAAAAGGCTTCATCCTTTCTTTCACAAAAATATGTAGAAACTGCTGTAGCTTACAGAGATTGCAAGTATTCAAGTTTGTGTCTCATATTAACATTCATCGTATAAGTTATGGGGAAAATGTGGATTTTACATGAGCAGCCACATGAATTCTGACTTCCAGCAGCTAAAAACAGTACAGACCACATTGATGACAAACTATTTTTGAGATTGCATTCTGTGATACTCTGAGGTTCCCAATCAGACCTTTTCTTCACTCTTTGCTGTGCTGGGACTCTGAACTATGTCAAGCCAGGTCACCTGTCTGGGTTGTCTGCCTCATCTGCCTAGGGGACTTCAGGCGGAAGGCCTCCTCTGCACCTTCAAACGTCAGCTATTAAAAACGGCACAAGCATTGGTCATCAGAGTACAAAAGGATAATTTACTCATCCTTTGTATCATTCTATTAAATAAAGAGATTATTTGTGCTGATTTGTCTGCTTTGCATCGATAGTAGGAAAGATGATGGTGAAAGTACAGGTTTTTCACCCACAGTTGCACTGATTTCTAATACAATTTAATACATAGTAAATCCACATGCTTATCAGGTAACAGATCAGTTCTGTTCTAATTTGGTATACCTGATCTATTACACCTCCTGGAGTACATCTCTGAAGCAATATGTCAAGAAATTCCTTCTCTCTACTTACAGTTGCTTACAGTTTCTGCCACGCAAGAGGGGATCAGCAAAAATGGATCCTGACAAAATATCTTGCAAAACTAATAAAAATTGGCATGCAGAAATGCCAGCTGCTATTGCACTATTTTGCCACAAAAAGTCTGTGGGCCAATCAAACCCCTTTTCTTTTTTTCTCCTTCCCTTGGAAAAACTTAGCTTTTATTATTGTAAGTCATTGATACAGTTGCCTTGATTTTGGAATGATCTATAAGTATAACCCCTTTGAATCTCAGGAACAATACACCTCATCCAAACCTTTGTGCTGATTCATCTCCAGCTTTGACAGCTTCAGTGTGTCACCCTGCTTGCTTGTCAAATCTATCATCAATCCTAAATTGCCAATAAATATATTCCACATCTCTTTTGGGAGATGAAGCTTGTCTGCATGCTAAACAAAGAACAGACTGCACAAAGCTGAAATACACACTGAGATATAATATTCTCCCTCTTAAAATACCGCAGGTGAAACGATAATGTGGAAATAGTCTTACCCTGAGGAAGGCAGATTCCAGTTGTAGCTTAGCAAATCAAAGACCAGAAAACTTGCTTGCAATAACATCCTAACAAATCCAGAGTGGGGTTTTTTCCCAGTTAAAAAATATCCACACTGGTATTTAATCCAAATCCAGCGATTGAGGCAGAAAAACTTGAAGAATTTGTTTAGTTGGGTATGAGAAGTAATTTGCCATGAAACTGTCAGCTTGCTGCTATAAAGGTTTAAAAAAATCACAGCATTTCACAGTTGAACAGTAGGACTTTTCCACACAGGAAAATTCATCATCGTTTCACATTTCAGTATCTTTTTGTATTTTGCATGGCAAATAATAAGTTGTCCGCCAAGCTATAAAAGTTTCTTTCTTTTTTTTTTTTTGTTTAATTGGTCACTCTGTGGGAGAAACAGGCACTTCTTTAGATTCTCTTAAGTTGGTCTTCATAGTTGTAAAATAAGGTAAAGCAAAAAAAAGGAGCTTCTCGTTCAAAACACCACTTTCTTGTAATTAAAAAAATATATCTGTATACCAGCAAAGATGAAAACTAAGGCACTTCAAATTCCAAAATCTTTCCATTCCTGGACGAACTTTAGTGTTCAAATGTTAATAGGATACTTGCATTTAAAAACAAAAGAAAACAAAAAAAAAAACCCCACAACTTGGCCTGTATTCAGGCTCAAGAGTCTGTGAAACAGACTTTTTCCATACTATGACCTCAGTCTTAGGGTTTCTCTTTTGCAAAATGTTAGTTATTTTTCTTGGCAGCTGGCCAGAATCCTGTATCTCTTTCTTTCCTTCTCGCCCTCCTCTGCCTCTCTCCATGCTCCAGGCACCACACACCTCTCATCTTCCCATCAGCCAGCGATTCAGCCTCGGAACAAGGTAACTCCCCGCCCTTTGGCTGACAGGACATGGTGATGGTGTGGGGAAAGAAAAACAGGTTATGAGAGCCTGGAACTATTGAACATTCCCGATTGCCCTTCTCTTCTTTTGGACCCATTTTATTTTGTTTCCCTGCCTAAAATCCCTTGGCGAAGCCGGCAGCCCTCTGCACCCAGCAGTGGTGGTGCCCCATTGAGCATCAACTCCGGCAGGTTTCAAGTTGCAGCAGCTTTCCTCCAGGGTAGAGGATTTCCAAAACGTGTTACCCCAGCAACCAGGAATTTTAGCCCAGCAAAACACCACCACGCAGTGTGAGAGACGCTGAGCTTCCATTTATCATTCTCTTCAGAGGAAAAATACAGAGCGAGGTTGATGGTGCCTGCCTTCCTGGTGGCATTTCTGATGAAACAGACTTCTCAGGTATTTGCATCTCCTGATTTTCCTGGCAACCCTTCTTTAACCACTGTATTCAGAGCTAATACATAATACATTTAAAATTCCCAGTTAGTCCCTTACAAATGACAAAGTCCAATGAAAACAGCGCCTATGAGAAAAAAAAAAAAGCTTTTGGTGCAATACAGGAACATATTTCCTCACGAATGATGACATTTTAGGCAGTTTAATTGGTCAGCTCTATTCCAAGTGATGTTAAGTGAACATCAGTGTTACAGAAGCAGTTTTGACTCAGTATAAAATTAGAAATAATAGTATAGTATAGTAAGTTTTCAAATGGGACAAAAGTTGGTGTTTTGAAGTGAAGGTTTCTCTTGCATTAAATCACTCTCCCCTTCAGCTTTGAGCCAAGGGTGACACCAAAACAAGGGCAGCTTCCAGTGGCTAATTATTTTTCTCTCCAGTGTGCAGAGTACAGGTAGGTAGTAAAGGTGAATGTGCTAAACAAGAGGGCCTGTATCAAGTGGATTTTATAAGTAAAACTCTGTGCTGAGCCCTCCAGTGATAAGGGTGGTATCTCAAGCTATTTGCTATATCTGGTAAAAGAGAGGGCTAGCATTTAAAAATAGGACAATAAAGACCCTGCCTCACCTCGTGTAAGTCAATCACAAATTTTTGGTCCTCAGGAGCACTTTTATTTAGCATTCATCTGCCCCTTTCCTCTTGACATCTTGGATAAAGCTTTTTTCTGTCTGACTCAAACTCAAGAGAAGCTAAATTCTGTCTCAGGAAAACCACAGCTGCAAATAAAATCAGATTGGTCTTCCAGGTGTTTTCTTTCCAAACCAACCACCTAAGTCCCATCTCATCTGCTGTTATGGCCACTGTATTTTTAAGATCTTTCTATATGATGTTATTTAAAGATATTTTACTTGTCTTAATTTCAACTGCTGTCTATACCAAAAGTATCACAAATAATATCTCTTCCTTAACTTTGCTAAAGCTCAAAGACAGATTGAGACAAGACCTGTGAAAGCCAACATCTTCGAAGAAAACATCTTTACAGCATTTGAAGAAGACAGATTTGTTGGTATCAATAAATTTTTGTGAACTCTCAGCAGCATTGTACACTGAAAATCAAAAAAATCTGCTCAAAAAACATTAGGAATTGGTAGGCAAGGTTCACATCAGCATTGTGACAATACCACAGCAGCTCTAATGCATCCCACAAGTGAAATAATTTTGTTTCTTGAACTGGAAAGTTATGGTGGAATTGAATTTTTTTGTGTTCTATATACTTAATGCAGAGAAAAATGCTTCATACATAGACTAGAGTAATTCTTCAGGGGAGAGGACAGGAAAAAAATACTTTTTCATGGCAAAATGAGAGCTGAGGAGTGTGTTTAAAAATTTAAGCTGTTCTTGCTGGACTGTCTGAGCAGAGTGACAGTCTGACAGTGTTAGAGGTTAGCTCTGAAAGCTGGGGCTTGAGCAAACAGGTGGAACAGTGCAATGAAGCCAGTCTTCTTCTGCCAGTGAATTGGCTCATGGATAAACACCAGACTTTCACTTCTACTATTTTCAGGACTTCCTTATTCTGAAAAACACTGTCTTCATTCATCATAGTAAGGTTTTTTTTTCCTGTTTTTTTTGTTTGGTTGGTTTTTGTTGTTGTTTGTGTGAGGTTTTGTTTGTTTTCATGCAAGATTTCTCTTAGAAACATCAGGGACATTGATGCACTGATGTTCTCAGAAACAATACATCTCAAAAACTAACTTAAAGCATGTAATTTCAAATTGTCTGCCATCCCTTAGAAGCTGCATTTCTCAGCAAAGCAGTGTCATCTGTGGCTTGGGAGCAGGCTGATAGGCTCTTGGCAGTCCTCAGTAGAGCCGACGGAGTTACTAAAAGAGGTGTCACCAAATCATTGGCTGATGTGTCTGCTGCAGGTGTTCTTGCTGTCTAAAATGCCCACAACCTGAACTGTGGAAGGCTTTGGGAATTTGTCTTGGCATCTTAATCTAAAAGCTAAAATCAGGTTAAAAGCCATAGAAGTTTGGGCAGCCCTTTACACAGAACTGACTTCCACAGTTGCAGGCATTTCCCTTGTTCCATTGTCCTCCAGACCCATCTGTTAGCTATTTTCTGGTTTGGCTTGACACATCATGTTCCTTTTGGCAAACTAACAGGATACTGAAAATGTATCACTGGAGTTTTTTTTCCCCTCTGCAGTTTGCATGCTTTGCCCCTTTCGTTTTTCCTATCAGTTCACCAAGACAAAAGCCAAATCCTTCTCATTTAAATTAGGTGACCCCTCAGCCAAGACTGAAACTCTGGAGGGAAGATGGGAGAGTGGTGATGGGGCAGGGGCTGTCCATGCTCACCAAGTCTCTAGGAAACTGGGACAGACAGCAGCTCCTGCTCTCCCCATCATCTCCCTACACCTGGCACTCCTGAGGGCATACACCACTTAATACCTAAGTCTGGCTTTATAAACTTGAAACTACCACTCATTTCCTTTATGGTTCTGAGTGAGTGTCTTAGCCATTCTTAGAGAATACTACATTTTTCAATAGCTTGTACAAATATTAATGAGAATAGTTGCTGTGATAGTCTAATTATTATTTTAGATGAGGGAAAGTCAAGGCTTTTTTGATGAAGTGAGGTGGGATTAAGGCTCCTCTTCCACCTCCAGTGTTCCATCAGGTTGCGGCTGTTCCCTGAGAGACTTAAGGTCAATACCACATCAGCCAGATGGGAGAGGTCAATCTCCCTGGGGTCTAAGAGCTGGATGGTGCATTATCAGCACTCACTCAAGCTGATCTCCTGTATTCCAGACTACTTCTCTCTGTTCTCTGGAAGCACGCTGTAACCCCTTTTCCTCAGTTTTCCCACCTGCAGAAGGGGAAATCAGCAGGACTTCTTGGCTGTTGAATAACTATCTGTGAGTCACTGAAGATACAAGGGGCAAGAAAGAACAGAGGAAGAGAAGGAAAGAAACCAACAGGCAATGTTTGTGCCAATATGGAGGTAGGTCACATGAAGCAAGAACAACAGTGACGCTGCTCTGAGTACCCGTTTCCTATTTCCTTCTCAAGGAGAATCAGGGTGATGAGAACAATGAGCAACCACTGAATGGGCAAGAGACTCTAGCACTAATGTCTGCAAATGGGCAGCTTGGAAGATGTTAAATTTAGTACTGTTAATGAAGATACTCCTGAGATAATTATTTTCCAAGTGATGCTTGTGACCAGCGCAGAGAAGGAACAGAGCCAACATCTATTTCTGTGTGGCAAAAGCAAGCAAGCAAACACATACGCTGAGATTGGTGCGATTCTCAGAGAGCATTAGCAAAGGACAAAACTTGCATGACTGCCATAAATTATAAAAGCCTCCCTCAATCTTAGTTAATTCTCTTGTAAAAAGGGAGGGAAAAGTCTGGAGCAGCTCAGCATGAAAACAATTGTGGGAGGGATAATAAAGAGACAGCACCAAGATATCTAGTTGCTATCCCTGATGTCATTAAGTTAGTGCACTAGAAATGTCGAGGTAAATGCATAGCAGTGAATCACAGTCAGGCATGATTAACCTTGGGTAGTCTGAACTGGAAATCATTTGCAAACACAAATGTACTGAAGAACATCACCACAGACACATCGAAAGTCATCCCAAGAGCAGCAGTCTTGCTGAGTGCTTTGTGTTATTTGTGCCATTTTTGAATTATTCTCATATTTTGCACATGGGAGGATGGAAGATCACAGATCTCCAGCTCGCTGAGGAGTTTCTATGACACTGCCAGGTCCTCTGAAACATGCACACTGGTCAGAATCACTTGCACAAAAATTTTATAAAATTGCAAGTTTTAATTGCAACATTCCAAGGTTTACTGGAAGGATCGTTTTTGCCAAAGAAAGACTATAATCTTGTATCTGAAAATACTAAAGAACAGGAGAGAGCACTCTTCCTTCATCCTTCCTCCAATCCTTAATGTAGCCCTTTCAGACTATGTCTGGTACTACCAGGGGGAGAAAAGATTTTAATATGAATTAGATGTTTGTAACAAAATCCACAAACATTTTCTGACCATTGAAAATCAAACCTTTTGTCACAAACCCAAAAGAATGAAACATTGCTGGATATTTCTGAATAGTCCTAAAAGTTTAGAAATGCTCAGTGAAGGTGTAACTAGATAACCCATAGAGTTATCTATACTGAGTACAACAAGAAGCTCTCTTCAAATCCAGAATTCTTGTGGCTTTGAAAGCACTCAATTACAAAGAACGTGAATCAGCTGGGGAAGACTGCAGACAGCTTAACACCTTTGCATTGTTTGTACCTTTTATTGCAATTCTTCAGTGCCAGCTCAGGCGATTGTTGTGCATGCCGAGACAGTGAAGGCCACAGGAATACCGTGCAAAAGCTCTACTCAGACTTCCTCCCTGCTTTTGCACCATTCTCATTCTCTTATATCCATCTTAGTAGTCTTTAGCACTGTAAAAAATGCCCTTATTTATCTGCTTTATTAGGATGTTGGATCAGTTGATGTGTATCATCTAATGCATACTAGTTTCCTAATGTTAAATATTATTATCATCGGACAGTTGTGTCATACCAAGTCTATTTAGGGAGCTGATGAATACAGGGAAAAAAAGCCACCATGCATAATGCTATTCAGAATGACGTATTTACTGTACCCAAATCCCTCTGAACAGGCCGCCATGCATCCTGCACTCTAGACTTCTATATTCTTGAAGGTTACTGGTACCAGCTTTGGCCCTAGGGCTTGAGGTCACAGGGTTATATCTGTTTCTGAGCACCTGGAGCTCAGGTCTTGAGGGAAGACTTCATGTAAATGCTTGGTTCACAAGCGCCTCGCTGTCTGATTCAGGAGGGTAATCAACCTGTCCTTTGAAGCTGCATAAATAATGTTTGGATGGAGGTAGTAAATCTGCACCAGGGATGAATTGAGTCATATAAGCTTGGCTTGAGTGTGTGGCTTGTAACATGTCTGAGGAAAATAAAAAAGACATGTGCAAGAAAGAAACATTAATTTGCTCTTCCTTGCCTTTTATGTTATTTTTATCTAGGCCAACATGATTTGGTTTGTGTTTTTTTTTTTTTTTTTTTTTTTTTTTTTTTTTTTTTGTTGCTGTTTGTTCCATTTTCACACGGGAACACTGATTCACAGTGAAATGAATCCATAGTGTCTCCTGCTCAGGCCTCAACTTGCCATTTCTGCTACATCAGTGTCACTCGTTTTTAACACCCCTGCCATTAGTTGCCAACTGAACTCCTCAGGACACTCTCGAAGGAGCAACACCTCACAAGAGGGTGCAGGACTTCTCTATCCACAGGCACCTCTGGCAGTATTCATGCTCCTCACATACCTTTCTGCTTACACATCCCTGCCAGCTCCCTCTCACAAGCGTCGAAGGAATCCAGTTGGCACCTTCTGGCAGGGGTGCTAAAAAGGAGTGTCCAGCTGTGCAATGGCATGCTCATCTCCATGTACATGTGCAATGGCATGCTCATCTCCATGTACACAGGGGAAGAGAATGTCCATTTCTGTAGACAGATGCAGGCACATGCAGTCACGCATCCATGTGTGCACATGCACACAGATGCAGCTTCTACATCCCCAAAAGAACAGAGAAGTCTGTGTTCATGACTACCTGAGAACCAGGAGTAAAAGTCTGTCCAAGAAGGTGGGAAAGAGAAGAAACCTGGGAAAGGTCAACAGAAGATAGCAGAAAAAGAACTGGGACATCAGTGTGCACCTACATATCAACATGAGTTAGTTTACTTCATTGTAATATTTGATTATCACAGAATGGTTTGGGTTGGAATAGAACTTAAAGATCTTAAAGATCATCTAGTTCCAAACCTGCTGCTGTAGGAAGAGACATCTTCCACTAGACCAGGTTGCTCAAAGCCCCATCCACCCTGGCCTTGAACACTTCCAGGGATGAGACATCCACAACTTCCCTAGACCACTACTGCTACTATTACTATTAATAATAATATAGCAGGAATACCATTTGATTTAGTTACCATTTTCAGAAATCTGTTCAAGTTAAAGCTCCTTAGCTTAGCAAATGTGTAAGCCAATTCTTCTGTAATTGCAGTTTCATATATATAGGTTTCCTTGTACAACTTTTAAGAAGGCAGTGCAGCAAATTTGAGGATGAAGACTCACATAAAGTAGAAACATATCTAAAAGTTAAAAATTGCAAAGTTATTCCCAAAGATCCTCTAAAGAATTAATCTTGAGTTCCAAACAAACAAAAACACATTTTGAATCGAAGTCCACAGTTACCACCTCTATTATGGATATTTACAGAAGGCATTCATATAATACCACCTATGCAGCTTTCAGGTGATCAAGTTTGTCATCCAAAAGTTAATAAAGGTTTTAATTCTTCCTGTCTTTTTGGTAGTCTGATTACAAGAAACACTACCTGTTTTGCAAAGTTCAGCCCTCTATTCAATAACACATATATTTGAGTTTACTAATAGCTTTCTCTCCCTTCATTCTTATTTCCAGTATTTGACCTTGGTTTCTCATCCAATATTCGCAATTTTGTATCTTTTTCTGAAAATCTGGCATCTGCAATTCCTTTTCCTCCTTAGCTGTATCCCTCTCAATTTCTTCCTCCACCTGGCACAGCACTTGCTGGTTTCCTTCCTCTCATCTCCACCTTTTTCTCCTAGTCTCCTCTGCCATACAAACAATTTCTCAATTTAGAGGGACCTCTGCTTCTCCAATTTTGCGATCGTAAGCAGTCATTTCCACTTCTAAAAATTGCTCTGGGAACCAGTGTCTGCTGTGGGATAGCCTTAGCAGATAGTAGCAATTTAAAGATAAGCGTTATAATATACTAAATATACTAAGCATTATAATACACTAAATATAACAAAGATAATAAATACACTATATCCAGTAGACAGCACAGTTTCAGAAGGTTGTACTAAGACATCTTATTAGGTAAGGAACTTTTCAACCTAACTAGATACTCAAGTCTGCTGACTCTAATACACCCCACTATATGACACAGTATGTGGTCTCAAACCAAAACCATAAACATATTGGGGTATATCTCTGAACTCAGAATATCCCAGTGTGGGTTCAGAGAGCTTATGTGATTTTAACCAAGTGTAGGAGAAGAAAGAAAAGTACAAGATATAAATAAAATACCATTGATCTAAAAAAAACTCTTTGGAGGATGGCTTATGTTTTACATATTGCTAAATATCAGCAAAAATAAATGTGTTCATTTCTCCAAAATACCTCCAGATGGCATTAAAACTCTTCTTCTTTCGGTCTTTATTGCAATATTATATTTAAAAATGGTAATTATTGGAAACATTCTATTAACCATTCCCAGCTATCAGAAAGCATAAGGCTGCTAATGCTTAATTCATTTAATAAGTTTGGCTAAATATGCTCACATGCTGTAATTACATTCCACAACACAATCTGGGCAAGCCATTCCTTACACCATGTCAAATCTTCTTCTAGATTAATTTCCAGAAGATTTTTAATGCGTATTTGCAGCAGAAATCAAAACATCCCACAATAAATCACTGTTATTGTACCTCCTTCTGTGACTACTTTAGGCCATGTAACAAATGGTGACACCTTGTGAGATTTACTTGATAGAATGCTCTGAATTTAAATAACAGGAATCAGAAAACATAAATTTTGGGCAAGATTCACTCTAAAATTCACATGACTGACTGTTACAAGAACTTTCCTCCCTCAAATAGGATTAAAAAGGTGAATGGTTTTGCAGAAATTCAAAATGCTCCTCACTGGTAGTTATTACAGGAATTCACTTATCTATGTCAGTTTGAGAGAATGACACTATTTTATGTCTTTTTTTTTTAACTTCCAGCCCATCTTTTTTCATAGGCTGGTTTATGCTGGCAAAACAATTCAATCCTTTGTATACTAGAGTTAAAAATGGCAAAAGCTTCTATTGTTGCACTAGAATGAAGGTGAACACTGATATATTACAAGTGCCTGTTCCTATCTATTTCTTGAGTTCTTTTGTTAATTCAAAAACATCAACAAAATCGTGAGAGACTGGAGATAGCTGTAATTGGATTTCAAGTAATTCGGAGGTGAAGCTGCAGACTGCAGACTTTTAAAATTACATCGGTACATCAAAGGCGTATGTGACATGATATTTTTTTAGCAAGTGTGACAAACTCCAGCAGCATTAAGGTGATGTTGAAGTAAGGTTGAAAAGGCCAGCCTCACACACCCACAAAAATAATCTATCTATTCAGCATGATATGGAACCACTTCACTTGCAAAGATGCCTGACTTACTAGCATGCAAAAGTTGTAGGCATAATTAATGTTTAGTCATTATCTAAAAAGCCATTTTAAGAAAAGCATCAGTGAAAGTGCTTTATCTTAATGAAAACAAACAAATTCTATTTTGCCCAACAAATCTCATAAAAACACAGCTGCCTTCTCCAATCTTAAATGCAAAAGTGACTTACGACGTATTGGTTGCGCTTTTCTCTGGACTCTTTGGCTCTACATCACTTTTCCCTTTAAAAGAGAAGAAGAAAATGACATCAGAAATGGATCCACATGAAACTACTCAGATAAGACATGCCAGTGCTATATTCCTTGCTCACACTGACCACTCTTGCTACACCTGCTAGCTGCTGCTGAGGCGATCACAGGGCTGTGGGGCACTACTGGATCATTTGAAAGCAACGGGTCAACCCTGACTTGACTTTTCTTGTCACTGTTGCATGTACTCTGAAAATGTCAGGCAAGGAAATTCCACAGGAAGGGCTGCATAGAGGACACAAGTTTTACCAGATATAGTGGAACCTGGAGCATGGAGGAAAGAATCTCCCTATGTCCCTGTTCCAAACCCCTTCTCCACAAACAGAAATTTTATCATACAAAGCAAAACAGCATCAGCAGGAGCTAGTAAGGTAGTGATTAGGACACAATTCTGCTAATGGATGTGTTCGGTCGCACTCCTTTTGGCAGATTAAGGATCTGATCTTCAGCTCCTGTAAATGAGGATTGAGGAGAACCTCTCCTGTGAAGACAGGCTGAGAGAGTTGGGGTTGTTTAATTTGGAGGTGAGACGATTCCAAGGAGACTTTATTGTGGCCTTCCAGTATCTTAAGGGGACTGACAAGAAATGTGGTGAGGGACTGTTTAGGGTGTCAGGTAACAATAGGACTAGAGGGAATGGAACAAAATTAGAAATGGGTAGATTCAGATTAGATGTTAGGAAGAAATTCTTCATGAGGGTGGTGAGACACTGCCA
Source organism: Indicator indicator (assembly GCF_027791375.1). Taxonomy (NCBI): domain Eukaryota; kingdom Metazoa; phylum Chordata; class Aves; order Piciformes; family Indicatoridae; genus Indicator; species Indicator indicator. The sequence continues at coordinate 70,776,395 of NC_072010.1, read as the reverse complement.
GGTTGCCCAGGGAGGTGGTCAAAGCCTCATCCCTGGAGGTTTTTAAGGCCAGGCTGGATGTGGCTCTGAGCAATCTGATCTAGTGTGTCCCTGCCCACGGCAGGAGGGTTGGAACTAAATGGTCCTTGAGATCCCCTCTAGCTCTAACAATTCTATGATTACAAATCATCGATTTGCTAATGGAATCCTCACCCTCAGATTCCATACAGCATTGAGGTATCAGCAACAGCTGTAAGAGGAACTTCTGGAAAACTTGCTGCTGCCTTCAGGTAGCAGGGTTTTGCTACCAGTGTCCTTCCCTTGTATATAGAAGCAAATTGAAGGAAGGACTTACTGTAGACAGATACCTTCTGGAAGCAGATGTAAGCTCCGGATGACTTCAAAACCACTCGATACCTCACTGTGGACCTCTAGGGAAGCTAAGCACTTACTGCAGGAGGACAGCTAAAGGCACCTAAAATCTAGGCATATGTGGAGCATCCACACAGTATGGAATACATCCACTTTACAATCTCTACGTCACTTTTCATTTTAGCAGAGACCTCAGAAGGTATATCCAGAAGATGAACTCATAGGCTAGAATGATGTTGCTACAGTATATGTTTGTCAGCCTTAGGGTGCCTGGAGCCCTGGAGCTCGTCTGCATTATGGTAATTTGGAACAAGAAACCAACAGTAACAGCTGGCATAAATTCAAAGATTTTTGTATTTGCAACTTAGGCTTCTTATAAGTGATTAATTATTACCATGAACACTGGTTTGTTTGAGTGTGAGAGGGCATATGGATTCCTGAGTACTTTGCCAGCAGAGTTCACATCAGTTCTGTAGTGCATGTTAATGCAGTAGCAAGGGAAACAGCATAAGTACTATGAGGAGAGAGAAAAGGGAATCTCTGTGATTTAGCCAAAATGGATATTAATGAATTACCCTACAGTAAGCATTTGCAGCTGCTTTTATGCTAATCGTCACTTAACATACTTCTGTGCAGAGGAGGAGGATGAAGTCTGTACAGATGATAGAATCGCATCACTCCAGCCTATCAGAGTAGAAAATCTGGCCATTAATGCATTATCAGTTCTTACCAACTTTGTTCTCGCTTGACTGAATCATAGAAATTTTTTAAACGTGTATCAACCAAGCACAGTTAAATGCCACAGATAAGATTTTTGGATAAGCATATGTAAAAGGAAATTAACTATCAGAACAACTTGGGTTTTTTCACACTCACTCTTGGCCAGACTAAGACTCTTTGCTTTCCGTTTTCCATGTAACCTGCCAAATGCAGGCAGGTACCATTGTGGGAGGCTGGCATTTGCCAAACTGATAAATCTTTCCTATCTCTGGCTTCTTCTTCTGGGCAAATTTGTGTAATCCTTTGTTTTTCTTAATCTTTTTGAAACTAACAAAGTATATGCTATCCATTTCGCTTTAGGACTGTTGTTACACACTTTATTTCAGGTCCCAAACACTGTGTATGTCTCCTGAAATGGGTGTGAGTGTGTGTGTGTGACTGTGTGTTGGTGTGTGTATGCACACATACGCCTCCAGAGACACATGGTAGAAATCATCAGTCCTCAGATCCTTAGCTACTGAGCTGGGAGTTATTTGCTAGTTTCTACCTCATCTGATACAACTCTGCTCCTAATCTTTTTTAGATATAACTAGAGCAGATGTGTCCAGATTTCTCCCATTTCAAAATATATACATTATATATAAATATATATTATATATAATTATAGATAAATAAACTTTTGTAGGACTTTCCCATCAAAGAGTAGGCGGTCAGAGAAGTTTTATCCTCTGTGTTGACCTTCAGGTTAATCACCCAACTGAACCAGGCCAAATTTCCCTTTCTGAGTAATAGGGAGAGAAAATATTAATGGTTACAAAGCACTATAACTTCAGCAACTATAGTTCTTAAACGCTTTGATTTTCTTGTGGGGGAAAGATGAGAGAAATGCAAATATCTATGTGAAAGACCACTGCAGGTGACAGCCTCAAGATCCACTCCAAGAAAGACAGGGTGCAGTGGACATTAAGAGATGATTTGGACTCTAAAGATGTGCATTTGTAACTCAGTACATAGACCATTTGATTTCTTTCCCACATAGTGCCATTTGCTAGGATTTCCTCATATACCATATTGAGTTTGCACGGCAATTTTTTGGTAGCAGTGGGGCTACAGGGGTGGCTTTTGTGAGAAGCTGCTAGAAGCTTCACCTATGCCCAAAAGAGCCAATGTCAGCCAGCTCTAAGATGCTGGACAAGGCCAAGCCCACCAGTGACAGTGGTAGTGCTTATGCGATTACATATTGAAGGAGAAAGAAAAAAAAATACATAATGGGAACTTCATCTGGAAAGAGGAGTGAGAATATGTCAGAAAAACAACTCTGCAGGCACCAAGGTTAGTGAAGAAGGAATGGAAGAGGTACTCCAGTTGCTGGAGCAGCTGATGGAGGTTAACAGTGGCACAGATGCCCATCTGCAGCCCATGGAGGACCCTGCATCAAAGCAGGTGGATGCTGAAATAGGCTGTGACCCTATGGGAAGCCCACACTGGAGTAGGCCCCTGGCAGGATATGTGGACCTGTGGAGAGAGGACTCTACAATGCAGCAGGTTTGCTGGCAGGGCTCGTGACCTGGAAGGGGACCCACACTGGACCATTCTGTTTCTGAAGGACTATACCCCATAGAAAGGACACATATATAGGACTGCCTCTCATGGGAGGAACCCCATGGTGGAGCACAGGAAGAATATGAGAAGGAAGAAGCAGCAGAGACAACATGTGATGAATTGACGACAACCCTGATTCTCTGTCCCACTGTGTTGTCACGGGGGAGGAGGTATAAAAATTGGGAATGAAGTTGAATCCATGAAGAAGAGAGGAATGGGAGTAAGGTGTTTTTTAAGATTTAGTTTTTATTTCTCATAATCCTACTCCAATTTGATTGGTAATGATTTCAAGCAACTTCCTGAGTCTGTTTTGCCTGTGACAGTAACTGCTGAGTGATTTCCTTGTCCTTACCTTGACCCATGAGCCTTTCAACATATACTGGGGTGTGACTAGATGACCCTTAAAGGTCCAATCCAGCCTACAGCATTCTATGATTTTCTCTTCCATGATAGAGATAGTGACAGAGTGGCTTTGGTGGGTACCTGGTGTCCAGACAGGGTCAACCCACCACATATCTGAATTCCCCGTTTCCCCAATTTTCTTTGAGCTTGACAAACAGAACTGGTAAACTCTATGTCTCATTCTGTGTTTTATCTGATGTCTTCTTCCAGCACTTTGATAGGGATTCTCATGAGTATAGGTGTCTGAAGTAGTCAAACTCCCTAGACAACACTAGAAAAAGTGTCTAGGAGTCTGATGGTGACCTTAAACTTTGGCCATCAATGAAGAAAATGTTTCTGCATGGGTTCAGCTGTTTGGTTTCATTTCCATCAGTCAGCCAGTAGCAAGTGCAACTCCATCCCAGTTGCAAATATATGCTAATTTTGCTGAGCAGGGTGAGTGAGGAGGTAAGAAGAAGCTGGAGGTACTGTGGTGTGGGAGGGTTGATGCAGAAAATGGAAGTAAAGTGAGGTTGGAGACTAACAGAGTAAGAAGCAGCAGAAAGTTACAAGGAGGCAGAACCCACTTCCCAATTCACAGGAAGGCAGGGTTCACTAGATCTGTGGAACATCCTATTTTATTCAGGTGTTGAAAGAAGGAAATACTCAAAAGGCAACTATGACCAAAGACAGCCAAACATTCTGGCCTCTGATGTCACTATGAAGCCCTCAGCTCAGCTGGTGTGTTTGTCACACTTGTGACTGCATGTGTTTGCATAGCCCTCTCCATTATTGCCCTTTTGTGCTTCCATCTCTCATTACTGTATTCATTATTTTCTGACAGAACCTCATCCCCTTTGCCTTCTATTATTTCCTTAGTGCTGGTACTCACAGCAATAACAAACTGATGCCAGCAATTAAGTGACAGCACTGCATGTTTCTTCACAACATTATCTTCCACATGCCGACCTTTCCCCAGCAAAGAGCCACACCGATATAATAGCCTACATCTCCTAGCCTTGTCTCTCTGGTTGTCTTCTCCCTCACACAGTGGGTGACCAGTTACTTTCAAAGCCCTGCCTACCAGCCTAGGGCATTTTTTGTCTTCGGTCACAGCCCTGTAATTTGCAAACAGGGCTACGTGTTGGCTGACAGGTCAGGAACCTAGCAAAATAGTTCTTTTGGTTGAGAGGCTTTTGTGTTGAGAGCTGGATAGGATCATGTATTTTTAATATGCAAGACAACATTAACAACAGTCAGAGGTGTCAGGGGAGAGGATTAATAATTTGTTTCACAGAACAATTCAATCTTTCAATACAGCTGCTGAGTTTTTTTACCATAACAAAATGTAATTAAAGTGATGCTGATCTGCACCATGATTTATAAATTAGAGTCCACTGAAAAGCCCCAACCAGAAGCCACTCAGGCAAACATCATTCCCCTGCCCACACTGTGAGCCAAAAAGACCCACAGACATATGGTCTTTGAGACATTATTTGGTGTTAGTTTGGCAGGAGTTATGTAGCTCATTACTGTGCAATACCCACAAAATATACCACTGCCTATGAAAGACAGATGATAACAATCCTTTGTGCAGAATTTTCTTGCAGTCTGGATCTGGCTGTGCAACTAGGTCAGCCCTTTTCTGGCTTCCTGAAAAAGCCACTCTTCTGTCCTTTCAGTCTTTCATGTCTACATAACTAAGTAGCCATAACAAAAAGAATCCTTTTTGTTCTTCCCAGTCCACCAAAAGAGACGACACTCTGATGGTTATTCTTCAATTCAGTTCTCCACATATAGCCATAACCAAGTACTGCCTGCTGAGGCTCTATCAGTCACTTGCTTTTCATACTCATTTGTCATCTTCTCTACCCAATGCAGCCAGAAAATAAGTTAGTACTTACTTGCATTGCTGTGTCCTGTAGATCCCTGTTGTGATTCCTACAGTAATAACAGAAAAATGTGTTATTTGTAGGGCAATTTTTAGCTGCAATCACTTGCTTGAACATTACCTTAACAATACAAACAGCACCTTTAATTGTTCATTCAGTTTCAAAGTAATTTTCAACTACAAGAATAAACCAAGTATTTCTTTGAAAATCCATTAATTCTAAGGCTTGTAAACTTATTTCACAACAACACTTTAATGGTACAATTCCTTGTATAGCTACTGCAACTCTCCTGCTCTCTATTCATCTATTGATCTGCAAAAAACTCAGCTATTATCTTCCACAAGTTTAGATAGGAAGACAGAGGGAAGACCAGTATTTTTTCATGGACCATTGGATTCCTGAGGTACACAGCTGGTCTTTCCTTTTCACGTGTTGATATTGACGGCACTGAGGTTACAAGGTCAACATTCTATCACAACCACAATATCTATGAATATGGTACAATAAATCAGATAACTTTTTTCCTCCTGTGCAAAGGTTCCTATATTTCACTCATAGAATTTGTTTGCATTCATAAAAATATACAAGAAACCTATAAATAGAAGGGAAATACAAATACAAATGATAACAAAAAGATATTTAAAACAAGGAAAAGAGGAACTCTTTGCTATGGATAACAGCAGGGAAAGTATCCTGTATGTAACTCTGCTTTTGAATAACTCAGGCACAGGAATAGCACCTTGTGTACATGCTGCAGTTACAACTGCAGTAAAGACCACTCTCACAGGCTGGACACCCAGAGCAATGCATGAAATCGTTTTCTGTGAGGAATGAGGTGCTGGACCAGATCCCTGGTCCACAGAAGCTGAGTAATGAGCCAAATACACAGCTCATCAGGAAAGAAAGTGCAAGTCCCCAGAGAGCTCAAGGATGCTCCAACTCAGCTGACTAAAGATTTTGCTGCTGAGTCACTCAGAAGCCCAGGTCCTGGAAAAACTTCAGGGCCTCAAGAGTTTCTTGGCTTCTCTAAATGGAGGTTGGCTGGACCACAAGAACTGGGATCTCAAGGGCTCAGCTAGTCAAATCCTTTCTGCACCATTTGCTCTGGAGTCAAGGTTCTCCAGACTGCATGGCTTTGATCGTAATTTTTATGCTATGATACACATCTGAAATTCACTGCCTTCCTGCAGACTTGAAATGTGAGACATCACATTTTTTGGGCAAGACCTAGGAGTATGGAAAGATTTGTACCATGTTTCACATGCCAACAATAATTTCTCAATCATTCAAAATTGTTTACTTTTGACAGATTGCCTTAGCTTTTTGTGAAACATTCTGATGAGGGGCTGTTCAAGCCTGTTTATTTTCTGGTGACTGAATATAATCTTAAAATATCAGAATCAGCTTGCAGTGGTGTTAGTGACATGTACACTTGAGTTTAAAAGCTATTTTAGTAGCCAACCAGGCTGTCCATAGAAGTGGGCTGTTAAAGCATGTTCAGTTTCCTGAATAGTGAACTTCTATACCTAGAGAAGTTTCGGGGAATACAGTAATTCTGATGGAAATACCCTCATGTTTGAAATTGCTAAACAAGGATCTTGCTCACTCTTTTACATTTTCATCATCTTCAGGAAGCATGCTCCCTCCCCTGTAACTGCCTAGCACAGTATCTTATCTCTGCCATGGCTCTGCATAACTTCACATTTGACATCAGCAAAACATGTGCTGCAACATTTTCACTTTTCCTTTTAACTGATTCTTTAAAATATCATGATCCTCAACAAATTATTCTTAATAATAAAGCCTAATACAAAAATTTCCTAGTGAAACAGAGAATGCTCCCAGTGAGGCAGGAAAACAGTGCAACTTTACGTAACTTAAAAACCACAGGTGAAGTCTTTACTTCTGGAGATTATTTTCTAGTGCATTTGCTGCAGCTTGTTAAAAGAAAAAAAAATTAATTAAGCATGTAAAGAATAACTTCACTACGATAACTTAGCTTCTGCTGAGAATAACCACCCAATTGCTTTGTGAGAGGACACCAGTTCTCCTGGAGTGTATAAACTAATTCTCAAATAACAAAATGATGGCTGAGCCCATACTATCCCATACACATACCTAGAAACCGAACACCTGAACAAACTTTCAAGACATGAAATCATAGTAAAAATTAAGAAGGAGAGCAAAGCAGGCAGAAGAAATAACAGCATGTTATCCCTGCAAAAGTGTAGAGAATTAAAGGCTAAATATGAGAGCTCATTAGCACAAGCTTCAAGTGAGCTCTTTTTTATCAAATTTCTTTATTAATTTAAAGTTTATTTATTAGGATTTTTTTAGTAAAATTACAATCCAGTAATACCTGATAACTTGTACATAACAAAGTGTGACAGAGACAGGAGAAAGGAAAACACACCCAGCCTGTCATATCACACATGGATTTAATTATCCTTACGCTTTGAATAACAAGAAATAAAGAGACTGTCATTGCCCCTTCCTTGTAATTTCAGGAGTACAAATTAATTCCACAGAGAAAGAAAATTCGAAGTAAAGAATAAAACGTAACTTTATGCCCTCTATTACATAAAGGACAGTTCCCTAAATGTGCTCTCCCAGCAATGCCATGCTGGAAAACCTACTGGGCACCACTCCATGCGTCAAACCTTCTGGACTTCCCTTTCATTCTTGTGCATTAATGCAGACCTTTCATATTAATGAGGTCAGATTTAATATACAGTTATAGCATATGAACATATAACCCTCCCATCCACAAGCATATAGTTACATAAAGGGATACATCCACACTTGCAGTTTCAGCTATATAGTTCTGGTGTATTTGTGATACATAAACTTCAATTATTTAGCTTTTATTACTAGACTGATTTCCAAACTATTCTAGCTATAGTTGGTGTGGCCTTTGCAACTCTAATAGTCTAATTAGTAACTTTCAAGACAATTACTCCAGTTGCAGATTAAAAGAAGTATGGCATGTATGGGAACTAATGATGAAGATGCTGAGTTTTCATAGACAGGATGATTTGCATCCTTGCAATAGGGCTGGAGTCTCACAAGCTCCTCTTTTTCTCATTCCCAAAATGATGAGTGTCTTTACACTTGGGAACTATCTTCTGTTAAAAAGGATTGCAGCCTACTTGCTTTTCTGTCTGGAAAAGTCATTGTAAACGAACTAAACTGATCTCTCAACACTGCCATAAAGACTGCAAATGAATTCACGCTACCATGCCTCACTTGGAACTAAGAGATGAAGCTGATGCCCTGAATTTAGAGTTTTAGCCTCTTTGCTGGCCTTGGCCACTACTTAACTGACAGGCCTATTTATCTGAATAATGTGTGACCCACAATAGTTTGATGTAGTCCTTAGGTTTTAAGAAGTTGGAACAGGTACATATCTTACCTGTGGGAAAGCTTTCTAAGAGTTATGGAGACATTCTCTGCAAGATCCGATACAGATTTTACACCATGCTTTGTGAAAAGCAATAGCTACCTTACGGATGTTTCAGAAACATGTTTGAAAAATTGGGAAAACATTCTTTGCATTTAAGAGCCTGAAAAGCAAATGTCTTCTAAAGTCTGTGACTGCACAGATTCAGAGTAAGCCACAGAATTAGCTTCAAATTATTTTAAGATATTTTAATATAGAGGCGGTGTCTAAAATTAACAGGATCTATGACCAGTAATGCAGGATTTTCCCAGGATGCTGGTGTTTTTGTAGGTACTTCTTCCCCATCTCACACAAAGCACTCTAATTTCTGCCCAGGCAGACCACCCAAACCACAATATAGTTGTGATATTATTGTATATACAGAAGTATGCTCGTAGATTGTTAGATGAAATCTTGACCATCCTAAGCTTAAATGGCTTAAATAAAATAGAAATTCTACTTTGGTAAGAGAAAAGGAAACCACCTAGAAAAGACTCTTTAAAAATGAATGGTAGAAACGCCTCTGCAGTTCCAACTATTAGAATACTTCCCAGAGAGATGGATGAAAAAGCAGAGAGAAGATGATAAAGTCAATACCAACCATTATTCACATATCTTGGCCTATGGTCTGTGGTTCTCCTGTCTCTCTACCACAATACATTTAGCTATTAGGAAGCACATTCATGATGGCGACACATCATGATAGTTATGCTGATAGGTGAAAGCCTTGCCCATGAACGTCTGCGCATGTGCCATGCAAGCACATTGCATGGTGACAATTATGGCAGACACTGCAGAGCTGCAGGCACCATTTCGCTTTTGTCATCCGTATCTGGGCTCTTCACCTGTTTGTAAGCTGTTGATCCATGTATTTCCTACTGGACTTACTCTAATGTAACAAACCTCTAACCTGTCTACCACCTTCAACCAGCTGTGTGCTTCAGCGAGCAGATAGACATTGAGTCGTTTTCTTCCTTTTCTTTCATAATATGCCATAGATGTTTTGGCTTACACCTCTGGTGCTTCAAAATCATGGCACTCATACATGGAAAAGCTGTTTTACTGTAGGCAAATCTTGAAGGCTTCTTGGCTTTGCATTTATAATTATTCCCTGTACTAAATTTTGCAAAACAGACTTAAAAGTTACCAAAGGAGCTTGCTTTAACAGGAATAAGGCTATAAAATGCATCAATACCATCTTTCAATCTTGAACAATTCAGGAAATATGCTTGTGGGATACAAACAGTATTTGCTGATACAGTGTGAAATTTTTATTGGCTTTTGCATAGAATAGTTGCTTTCACTCCCTCCTGACTTACCAAGTATAAATATTGTGGTTTCCCCAGGCTTGTAGTGATGAGCATTACCGTGCTGTACTCCATCCTCCTTGGAATACACAGACAATAGTGGAGCTGGTTTCAAGGACCAGGGGCCTTGGTCCTTGGGGGACCAAATGCTGCCCTGGCAAATACTTCTGTGGCCCCTCTGGGCATCATGCCACTGGGCTGCCTGACTCTCTAGCAAAGCTGTCCCCAAAGCTAGACTAGTGGCAGGGGATATATGTCCACTCCTCAGCCCCAAGCTGCAGAGGCCAGTGTATTAGTAAAGTTCACCTCAAAAACCTCAGTAGTGCCAACAAAAATCTCAGTGAAGCCAGATGAAGCAGGAGCAATGGATGAAAGCAGGAGTTTCTTGACTTGCAGCAGCTGTAGATGCCTCGAGGTATCAGTCAGGAGCCTCAGCAAATGCCTACAGAAGCCACCACATCTCAAAATCCCACCAGGGATACCTGCAGTTTTGCCTTGTGGTGAGGAACCTGTGATCCATGCACAAGGTGCCAGGAAATATGCACACAAGACTGAGTAGCCCTGCAGAGGTTGTAAGCAGGCAAAAGGCAGGGGATACTGGCACAAACATGCAGGTTATCAGCACAGCATCAATGTCAGCCCAGAGACTTCACATGCTTAGTCAAGACTCATGTAGGATATATTTTGAAGTGCAGGAGCCATAGTTCTACATCATATTGAGTGTCTCACCTTGTTTGGGAAGGGAAACTTGCTTTGTTCTGCCTTTCCTGGTGTGTGAATAGCTGACAGTGGTGGAGGCCATGAATGGGTCATCTCCTGAAAAACATTATTGTACAGAAAACTGTATTTAGAAACTCAATGGAATAGGGGACAATGACAGTATATCAGTAGCAAGAATGGCTAGGTAGTGGAATATTTAAGTTACCATAGCTTCTAGGGAATGGACAGTTTACATATAATCTAGACAATACATGAGCTACATTGATTTTTATCACAGACTCTTGAGAGCAGTTCTTAAGCACCGTTTCATTTTCCTGAATGTTAATGCATCTTAAGTGCAAGATGTTTGATTTTCCTGACAATCTGCAAGCACATTTTAATCATGCAATGTATTCTGGCTGATAAGACCAACAAAAGAACTTTTTTTGTAGTATGGGAATGAACAGAAATTTCAGTTCATGACCACGTAACGCTATGTACTAATCACAAAATGGATTTCATAGACAAGGCTGGAATGATAAATGCTTAACATTTGCTCAGTGGTTAATTCCTAAAATCACCTTTATCATTGTGAAGGAGTTGAATAAGATCCTAACCACAACATGTTTGTGCCTTGCAGGACACAGATACATGGCAAGCCCCATACAAAGTGTGCTGCATTCCACACTGATCTCCCCTCTATGCCGTTTTGAAGAACATTTTTTAATAGCTAAGAGACGTATGGAGCTTGACACAGCTTGTATGCAGTCATCCTTGACACAGCTTCAGGTAGCAGGTAGACACACATTCAGTATCTTTATCATTCAAGCCTGAATGAGTTGGTCTCCACAGTAAGGCTGCTTTTGGGGAGGCTTAAATTAAACACTTCAGTCAAGAATTTTTTTAAGAGAGTAGATTCATATTCCTTTCTAGTGCAAGCTGTTAAAGGATGGACATGTTTTTTGATGTGTTCAGCACCACCAACCATAATACTTGGTACTCGGTAACTTAACTGAATTAACATGAGAAGTAGCATAGAGTGTGACAACCCTGAAGAGTTGGTCCATGAGTTTCAAGAACTGAAGAGCAAAAAACATCCTGACTAAGCAGGGGGCTCGCTGACACAATCAAGTGTTTGCCTGCCAGATGCTTTGCTGGGTTGTGATACCATTAGCTGAGTGGAATTGTTTCTCAGTGATATTACAAGGAGTCATGCTGAGATCCATGAACAGTCCCAAAATAATACTGGAGTTATATTTCCATGACTCAGTCCTTTTTAAAGAGAAAATAAAATGTTCTTGTTAGAAAAAAGATATGTCTGACTCTCTTGCCCATCCTTTGTTAATGCTGATGGAAGGACTTCCTGACCCAGCATGGACTGAGTTGAGGGTTTTTTTGCATAGAGGAAAATCTCTGTCTGTTCTGCTAATGAAAGGATCAGCCCTTCACAGTTTATTAGTAATAAATGTCACCTTTAAAGCATTCTTGATAAAGAGTTTATTTCCTAATAAAAATGGCATTCTTCTATTTGAGGCTAAAAAGTTACATGATTTATTATGCTTCTGCAATCTACTTGCATGCCTCTAATCAGCGCATCATCTGGCTTGCAGTTTCAGTATCAGAATTCCTTGTTTTCAGTTCTTTGAGGCAGACTGTTCATCTTATGCCTTCCTTATCTGATAAGTGCCAGCAATAGCAGTATATAGTAATCTTTAATATAAAGTAAGTTCTTTAAGCTCCAGCAACAAAAAACACAGGCAATCAGCCTGCTGTTTGCTACAAGCACCTGGCACACATGCTACTGTTTTTAGAAAGATTAAAGAATTAGATATGGAGAAATATTCCAACAATAAAGGTTTATGACAACAAATTGAAGAAAAGGAGATTTGCAACATGGATGTTTAATCCTAAGGCTGTGACCTAAAGCAGTATTGCTTTCTCACTTCCTTTTCTCTGCTCTTCCCTTACAGGACCATTTGCTTACTTTTTAGAAAATGGGATGTTATGCATAAAGACTAAAGGTGTTCTGACTAGTAAAACACCATTCCCAAACAAAGTGTTTTTCCCTACAAGTTGAGGTGCTGAGCCCGAAAGTATGCATAGGAATGGATGATGTGTCCCTTTCTTCTGAAGCACAAAGCTTTATGTTACCTCTGTCAATTGAAGAACTCGGGCAGACAGACTGGGAAGGTCTGGTGGCTTTGACCTGAAGTTATTCTACTTGTGAAATACGCTATGATTCCCATGTGCCCAAGAAGCAGTTTCTCCAGGTTATATGGTGGCTGACCCTCACTGTCACCTTCAGGGAAACATCTTCTGAGAAGTCTGCTATATGCCATGCAGGAACCAATCTGTTACAGCAGCAGAGGTCTTCCCTCCCACTTTGCCTGCCTGAATTTGATAATCATGCCTTCATCCAAGGAAAGGACGGGAGGGCTGATTAAAAATAAGGGTGACTTTTTTTTTTTGACATGTCTAAATCTTTCATTTCTTCTTTTCCCCAAGATTATTTCTCATCCACATTTCAATGAAAAATGGCCTTAATGGTCTTTTTTGTTTTTGTTTTTTTCTTCAACTAGCTTCTCTTCTCCCTTTTTGCTTTGAGTTTAGTATATATTAAAGCTTTCCACATAATTTAAGTTTGATGTAAACCATTTTGTGACACAAAGATTTAGTAAGACCACTGATATTTGCCAGGGTTAATAACTGCCATTATCATGAATATCTGAAAGTGAATGTACTAGAATAATATTTTGAGTTGTGATTAAATGGTGTATTTATCACTACCCTTTGTAACTAGGATGATATAAAATAAAATCAAATTAGAAAAAAAATCATAAAACTAACATGAAAAATAGAGGGTTGTAGAATCATAGAATTGCTTTGGTTGAAAAAGACACATCTAAGATCATCAGGCCTAATTATAAGCCAAACCACAGGTTGTCACTACTATGGAGTAGTAAGGTTTAAATATAGTAATTTTTTTTTTAAAGAAACATTAAACTACCCGCACAGTCTCCTTCTGGATGCGAAGCGCAGAATCTCAAAAATCAGGAGAAAGGATTTAGGTGTCTAGCAAGCATTAACATTTCACAAGGTCAAGCAGAAACAAATCCTGAATATGTTCCTGTGTGCTGCATCTCATGATTTTAGACTCTATCTGGATATATTTGATTAAAAACACTAGCAGTTATGTACGATTATATCAAGATATTTTTTTTTTAGTACATAGTGTGACATTTTTGAAAATGTAAGCCCAAACAGCAACTATCTATCTATTCAAAATAGACAGGACTCATATTATATTGTTAAAATAAACTTTCACGCACAGCTTCTCTTTTCTGCTGAGCTAAGTTGTCTGTCTTTAGAGTTTGTGACTGGCAGCATTGGCATAAGGCATCCACTGGACTGAAAACAACGTTTCAAATGGACTGAAGAAACTTAAACATAGTTATGATCCTCGGCACCTTCAAATTGGTGTTAGAACATTGATTGACAGAAAAGATTTTTAAAATTTTCAAGAGGAAAAAAAAGCAAGGATTAATCTTTAGCATAAAATCAAACAAAAAATAGATCCACAACACCTGGCACCAGAAAATGTTCCAGCCACTACAAGATAATGGTCTGATTTAAAACCAGTTTAGATATTTCTCTGAGTTTCATTAAGTTAACCTTAAAGTCCTGAAAAACAATGTTAAATGTAGGAAGCACTGAGAAGCCATTTGGGGTCCAAAAGTAGGGAAACAAAGACTTCTTGATCAAAGTAGGAAGTCCCAACTAGACCTTTTTAAAATACATGTGGGCAAGCACCTGTGCCCAGCTGCAGGACTGCTTGTTTGAGATGACAATGACTGCCCTCCTCATCCTGCAGCCAGATACACAAGACCAAGGGACGGCCCTGAGACCCTTTGTAGGAGACAGAGGTTTCTCCTAGTGAGAGCTGCAGTAGTTTTGCTTCACGCTGACATCTTTGCGGGTGGTAGTGATGGCATGTCTCATTCACATGCGTATAGTAACTATACTTGTCTACACCCGTAGTAAATCAGTTTTCATCAGTTATACATAAATGTCCAGTTTTACAAGCTATAAAAGTCTAAGCCTAGTTAATCTTAGTCAATGTGCCAACTTGGCTTTTCTTCTTACCGAAAGGAAAACCTTCAAATAAAGAAATACATAGTATTGCATATCTTTGCTCCAAATTCAGTTTCCACAGCAACAATTAAGTAACAAGACATTTCTTGTGGATTAATGATGGCTTGGCAGTGTTCTGTTTGGGGCTTTTAACCCTAGCTTGCAGGTAATTTTTTAGGAAAAGTACCATGCAGAGGTAAATAATAGCATTCACTCTAGACTTAAGGCAAAGCTATTTATCTAATGCCATCAATCTTACTGTGTGGCACATGCTACACAGAAATGGCTGGACTGATTCAGAAAAATTGCAATTAATAAAAAGTAGGGAGACCACTATCATCTAAAGTTGAAATCTAGTCATACGTATTATCTTGCTGCTCATTCACTGTCAAACCCAGAACTTATCACTAGGCCGCTAAGAAAATTGACTGTTTAATCTTCCTTTTCCCTTGTGCTCACCCAGCCAGTTTTTTTTTCATAATATTTTGTCTCTCCACAGACGATTTAAGAAATGTTTGTAGCGTCTCATGAAGGACCCTGTTAAACAACTTTTGAAAATTATTTTAGCTGTCTCAACTTCATCCACTGCTCTACTGACATGATGGTGAGACACTATTCTCCTTTGCAAATACTCTGCTGGTTAGATCACAGGGACAGCAGAGGCTCTCTTTCTGTAGTTATCTACACTAAAATGCAGATTTCAGGTAAGCATTGTATCTATTTCTCTAGACGGAAGTCAAGGCAACTCAAAGCTAAGGCAGAGTTTTCCAAGATCCTTTAGCAAGTGATCACAGGACACGTTTTGAGAATCTCTAATCCAGCTGCTTTTCTGTGTTCAGAAGAGTATTTTTTTTTTTAACATAGAAGACTCTTTCACTGCTGTCACTCGGCAGAGATCCCTTTCAGTTCAGTGAAGCTACACTGCCACTAGCTGACAACATGGCTATGATTTTAGTGTCAAACATCCAAATCAAGGAGTCTGACACTGTGTAAGAGGTTAATGCACCGTAATGGCTTAACCTGCCTGTTCCCCCCCCCAGCCCAGAAGGGAGGGAAAAGTAACACACACAAAAATCTGAAACTTCTGGAGACTATGTTGAAGCTGACAGCATTTCACTATGATAAGGTTCCAATGATGTGAAAAGCAACTTTTCTAACCCAAATATCAAAGATGTATCTGCAAAACAGAAAGATAAAGCCATTGCCTCTTGTTTCTTTATGCTGTCACTTATTCAAACTACATTTTAACTCTTTTTCTTCCTCAAAAGCCCTGTAGTTTCCTTTGAGCACTTTGTACTTTTTCCACCCAAGCATCTTTTATTTCACTATCATCCTTAACACGTTATTTAGAACCACCAGCCCCCAACAAAATATCTTGCAGTTTTGAGCTTTTGTGGCCTACTGTTTTACTTCCTTTCCATCCATTTATTTAGTCAGGTTTTAATTCATAGTTAATGTTTATGCCACATATGATGCAAAATGCTTTCTGAACTTGAGATATGACAAACATGATTTCACCCACTAACTGAAGGATGATATAAGGGAAATACTATGAGCTCCCTGTCATAGAGCTGAAATAGCCATAAGCTCACCATTTATGCCAAGATGGATGCCATTTCAGCATTGAACCTCTTCTGTTTCTCCTACTCCTGATAAAATTATTTCAGGGAGTCACTCTTTTTTTCATAGCAATCTGCTGCAAAACACATTCTACCACATTTTCCCTTTGGCTCCAGTCCCAAGACCCTTCAAACGCCCTATTGCTTTCCGTAATATGATTTCCTTCCAATAGGTTTCATTGGTATAACATCCAAAGATATGTGACAATCCAGAGGTGAGTGCTTGTCAAGGTTTTTTTTTGTTCTAAGTAAAGAAATAAAGGTAATTGTGTAGCTTGTGACCATGTCATTTGTGTTGTGCTTGGTTCTTCAGAGCTGCATGGAAGGGCATCAGCTGAAATTGCTTGATAGAAACAAGACTGTCTGTGTGTGTGTGCATGCCTGTGGGCTGAGGAGAAGGAAAGCATAAAAGAGAAATTAGGCCCTTGTAAAGGGAGAAGGTCAGAGATTTTGCAGACTGCAGTATTAAAGAATGTGTTCAGCATTATATTTCCAGATATTTGGTAGCTACAGAACTAAACCATTCCAAATCATGAACATGAGCAACGTGATCTGTGGATCAATTCACCCTACAGCAAATCACAAGCATTCGTGCAATAAGTTTCTGTTTGGAATATGTTATATCTACTTTACTGGAACCATCCTGCAACATTAGTCAAGGTTCAGCAATCCAGAACAGATAAATACAAAATAGAGCCGCTTACTTATCAAATGGACTTATTTAGGTTCTTCATTGTATGATCATAATCATTTAACAAGAGTCTTGTGAATTTGTATTCATTTTTTGAGGAGAAAATGAGCCTGTAAGTCCAGAAGAAGTATGGATACCTGAAGTAAATGTATTTGGATTCTAAAAGCAAGGGTTAATTAGGGTATGACACATGCCATGCACTCCCATATCAGAGTTTAAAACAAAAACATTTATATCTAACTATGAAGAAAGGAATAACTTGTCTTTTTACAGGTAAATCATACATAAAATCTAGAGGGTTTCCTTACAAAAATTTAATGAAATGGAAAAAAAAACGAAAAACAAACAAAACTGGACATATTTTGTCTTTTAGTTGCAATGATGAATACCTATTCTTAGCTAAGAAGCTATGTTTCAGATGAATGCATTGGGCCATACGATATGGCAAACCATCTGAAAACCAGTCTTGCCTGGGCAAGCTGAGATGATGTGGTTAATCAAGGTACAATCTTTATTAGTGCATTAACCTCCTGCACCCACGGACTGTGGATTCTAATTCCTGAGTTGCCATGCAAGACTGATGCAGCTAGTTTTCTAGTCTCAGTTGGCAGCAAGCTAACAGAAGTGGCTAATGAAGATGAATAGCTGCCTCTTGGGAGTCTGGGGAGGAGAAAGAGGAAAGGACCTAGAATACTTCAAGGTCCAGATCTCTGCATGATTTCAGATAATAATGAAAAAGTGCACATAGTCGACATTTTCCGAGATCATAACAAGCATGTTAATTTTGCAGTCTGCTAACAAAGCAAAGGCAGTGGCCTCACAATTGCTCTGGAAACATTTCAAGAAGTGAAATCAAAAGCTATTGAAAATAAAGACCAGGACACTGCTCAGGGTGGGTATTACCCTGTTTTTGATGAATGATTGTATTAATATGGACAAGGAGGAGAGAAAAAAAGCTTTCCAAAGATAAAACCCAGACACATTTAATAAGGAAAACATCTGTGGTTTGGAGAAGAAAAGGAAAAACATCATGGTAAATATTTAGCAATACTGAAATATCTTTGCCACAAATGCATGCAATGTTCTAATAATCCCTTTATTCCAGACAAAACCACACTGCTAAATGTACGGAGATCATCAAAGCAAGATTTGTGGGGATTTTTTTTTTAAACTAGATGAATTTTGCAAGTTTCTTATTTCGTGGGAGACTGGCAGCATTCTGATAAGTACATCAGTGGTTCTCATTCATCCCTTCTGGAGAGAAGGTGAAATAGAAGGCCATCAGTTTGGCTTAATTTGTTCTTAGTTCCAGTCCTTAGTTCCCAGCTTCTGCATATCCCAGAAGCTAGTTTAAGAGAACTGAGGGGTACCTTGAAGCCTTACTTGGTTCCTGGGAACCAGAGGGGTTGTACAAAAAGCTCCTTTGTGCATCTACAGTGGAGATTCACCAATGGGTATGAATTGATAATTTTATCTCAGCTTGTTCAGTCAGTTGATTATTTCAAGGTTCAAGAACTTACGGATAACATGGTAGTGCCTATGTGCTCTGTGCACGAGTTATGGGCAGGTATTGTGTGAAGTAAACACCTTGTGCTCTGGGTAGAGGTTAAGGTGCTACTAGAACACCTTTTGGCTAACATACCTACAAAGGCTGCCAAGCATAACAAGAACAAAGACAACTTCTGTTCTGTGCTACTACAACAAACTTCTTGATCAGTGTGAAAATACGATATAGAGTGTAAGAAAAGACCGTAGGGAAAAAAGCCAAAACAAACCACAAACAACAAAAAACAAGCAAGAAACAACAAAAAACAAACCAGAATTGAAGTATTGGAAATTAAATTGCTGTCAAATGTGGCTCTAAAAAGTGTAGCTCCAAGAGGTTTTGCATTTGTGGTTTCTTAATTATATCAGATAAAATGTGCTCAATTTACAAGTAAAAATTACTCCAGGCTGGGACCTCAGACTGGAGCTGAACACCAGGGCAAAGACTCTCCTTCCCTTTTTCCTGACATAGCACAGAGAGGTTCTGCAAGGCAAATCCTTCCTGGACTATCATGCATGGATGTAGCTGATAGCAATTAGCAAATAATTTTGTTTATGATGCTCTGACAACTTAGGGATTCTATTCATATACAAGTAATTTATTCTGAATGAGATTAAGAAATCAGTGTAGCACTGCATGCTTCAGTGTATGTGAATTCAACCATCTGTTCTCAAGGTTGCATTCGATGCCTTCTAGATTTCACTTGACAGAAAGATGTTAAATCTTGATGATTTGTATTCTAGAAGTAGCAGAGTGGCACAATGTGATAGCTGAAGCTTACAGGGATCAGTTCAGCTAACAGTACAGAGGTGCAGACAACTGAACACAGACAAACTCGTGTCCACAAATGAAGGATACTATACATACTTGCTTGACTCAGCACTGGTCAGGCCACACCTTGAGTACTGTGTCCAGTTGTGGGCTCCTCAATTCAAGAGAGATGTTGAGGTACTGGAATGTGTCCAGAGAAGGGCAACGAAGCTGGGGAGGGGTCTGGAACACAAACCCTATAAGGAGAGGCTGAGGGAGCTGGGGTTGTTTAGCCTGGTGAGGAGGAGGCTCAGAGGTGACCTCATTGCTGTCTACAACTACCTGAAGGGAGGTTGTAGGCAGGTGGGGGTTGGTCTCTTCTCCTAGGTGTGATGCTAGGCAACCAGCAGCAGAAGGAGGGGACACAGTCTCAAGTTGTGCCAGGGGAGGTATAGACTGGATGTTAGGAGGAAGTTCTTCACAGAGAGGGTGATTGCCCATTGGAATGGGCTGCCCAAGGAGGTGGTGGAGCCACCGACCCTGGAGATGTTCAAGAGAAGACTGGAAGAGACACTTGGTGCCATTGTCTAGTTGATTGTATAGGGCTGGGTGATAGGTTGGAGTGGATGATCTTGGAGATCTCTTCCAACCTGGTTGATTCTATGACTGGGAAACTGGTCCAAGAAATAAGATAAAGCGCACCAGAGGAGAAGCAACTGAAAATGATCTCCCAACATCTCGTGCTCTTGCTCAGAGAGTTTGTTCCATCATTGTTTATTTGAAAATGGAGAAATAAGCAGCACAGTAAAACTGTTGAGGCCAATGCTTCTTTGACCACATTTCATCAAAAATGCTAGAAATTCTGAGAAGATGAGGAAGGAAACAAAAATATACATCACAGATATTTACAGATATCAACTCTGTTAGAGTTAAGAGCTCCTGTGCTTGATTTGCAGAAGCATCTTTATAGAGGGGGAAAAAACCCTCTAACATGACTTAGAAAATTCATTTGTAGACAACTGTAAAGTGTCCCAAGAAAAAAGGCAGAATCTCTACTCAACACCTTTAGCAGGATTCAGGAAAGATTAGGGCTTTTCATGCTTAATAGGCGTTCATGTATACAAAATTGCAAATAGGTCTCAGTGTAAAATATTGTCAGTTCACAAGAACGCAAAAACATTAAACCCACTAACTTCTCGTATCATGAGTCAATGGATAGCAGAACAAAAAGGCAAATAAAAGTTAGGAAAAAAAACCCAACTTCTCTTGAGCTAGCAGCTCACTCCTGGGATGCAGTGGTATGAGGATATCTGTATTTGTCTCTTAAGATGAAGAAAGGGTGCTTTTTAAATGTTATGCTTCAGCCAAATACAAGATACTAGGCTCAAAACAGGAGAGAGTAGCTGCAGTTACCTGGCTTGTGACACAGGTCAAAATGCCAGTCAGACTGGCTGATAATATACACTAAAATGCACAAAAGTTCTTTATTTTGTGTTTCTTTTTCAGTCCATCAAAATTCTTAGTACTTATGGCTCTCAATACAGCCTTACAAGACAAGAAATATATGAACCATTTGTATTCACGTGTGAATACTAGGTACTGACCACAAAAGCAGTGATTAAGAGGAAGGGGTGATGTTTTAGAAAACAGACATTTGCTGCTTCCTTATAGAATCATAGAGCTGTGTAGTTTGGAAAAGACCTTTCAGATCATTGGGTCCAACCCTTACTGTAGCACTGTTAAATCCACCATTATGTCCCTAAGCAACACATGTTTTTTGAATACCTCTAAGGATGGTAACTCAAGCACTTCCCTAGGCAGCCTGTTCCAGTGCCTGACAATGTTTTCTGGGAAGAAATTTTTCCTAATATCCAACCTAAACCTTCCCAGGTGCCATGTGAGGGCATTTGCTCTTGTCCTCTTGCTTGTTACTTGGGAGAATAGACCAATACCTGCCTTGCTAAAATCTTTCAGGTGGTTGTAGAGAGTAATAAGGTCTCCCCTCAGCCTCCTCTTCTCCGGGCTAAACAACCCCAATTCCCTCAGCCACTCCTCATAAGACTTGTGCTCTAGACCCTTCAACAGCTTCATCGTCCTTCTTTGGACACTCTCTGGCACCTCGATGTCCTTCTTATCTTGAGAGGCCCTAAACCGAACACAGTATTCAAGGTGTGACCTCACCAGTGCCAGCTGTTCCCTGTGTTTAGGAGAGAAGTTCAGTGATGGGACCAGTCAGAATGTGAGAGCATGGGGTACTGCCCCTGCCTACAAAGCTGGCATAGTCACAGCCCCTGCACATCAGAGGCTGAAGGTTCCCAATGTGTTAGTCTCAGAAAACAGATCCAGAACTGCACTTTGAAAAGATTGGCAAGGGTGGGAAGAAGGCTTGAGGCCAGTTCTTTGTTGCTATGCAGAAACATGTTAGGCTTGCTTGTAGCAGGGTGTTTCTGGGAGCCCTTCTTAGTGCATTCTGCACAGGCAGGGAGCCCACCAGTGCTGCAACTGCTCACTATCATGTTCTCGGGAACCAGTGCCACAAGCATGAAACAACACTTGCTACTTCTCACCACTACACATGGGGTGGCCTTTGGGAAGCTGTCCAAGGCAGGGAAAGCCCTTTTGTTTGCCCCAGATGTCCCCAGGCAATCTGGCATTTCTTGTTAAAACTGCTTTTAAATTGTGCTTCTCTCTAGCTGCAAATACACCCATGGAGCAATGAAGGAGACCATTCTTCAGCTGTGAAATTCACATTTACCTAGAGTTTATAATAAGTGGGATCTTCAAAGCTATCATTGTCTCAAGCTCTGCCTGTTTTAAGTGCTGAAACGATATTTAGTGCTTATTGTACACTCTGGCTTTCATTTGCAAGTTCTTCTGCAAACTGAATTAAGCATCCCAGTACCACTGCAATCTCTGTAAGTACCATGCTGTAATTACAAGGTGAAACACATATAACTGGAATGAAGGTTGAAATCTTGAGTCAGAAAATTGATGAAGAAAATTGCTGTCCTGTCACAAATGGTACTAAGGGAGACAATGTCATTCTGTGACTCCACTTGGAAAAAACAGTAGAATGTATGAAAACATACACTGAAGCCTTAACACTACTTCTAAAGCATGTGTTCTGGCTTCATCCATTATACTGTTTATTTCATTAAGAAGAAAAGAAATACTAGTATCCCATTCCTTAGGGTAGCTATTGTCTGCAGAAGAAATGTGCATCTATTTTAAAAAAGCAATGATTTTAAACCACTTCAACTAAAACCAAATACATTTAGATTTATCTAATTTGGTTAAAAACCAAATTAAATTAATGGAAAGGAAAACAAATAGGTCTTTGAAAGAGTTTGCAAGTAGACTGGTTATGAAACAACTGCATTTGAACCGAAGAAACATCCATATGCACAGAAAGTGTATCATGCTGCCTCATCATTTCTAGGTATCCTCTGCTGGTGTTGTACAGTGCATCTCAGTACAAAGACAGCTGGGTTTTACAGCTAGAATGCTATGAGTAATGATGCTAACGGAAGTTTTTACAACTCTCTAAAACATTCTTCAAGATGTTTGCCAGCAAACAGTAGGTGATTATGAAATTATAGGCTGCTACGTGACAGACACAGAAGGAAGTAAGACGGTTAAAAATGCTTATTTTTTTAGCACTTAACTACACATAATTTACTTATCCACTTTACAACAAAATTAACATTCTTTTGTTGTCATTTAAAGAAATGAGGATGTATATATTTTCTTTTTTTTTTTTTAACCTCACAGAAATCCTGTGGGGGAAAAAAAAGTAATACATAAATAAAAAGGAACCAAGACATATCATTACAATTTTTAAATTATGTTATCTATGTTTTAGAGAGCAGGGAATCACGAATAGCTGCCTTAGCCCTAGAAACCGAAAAGACTAAAAGTCATGAAAGGTTGCTTTCGAGCAGTAAATGATATTTTCTTTTGATTTCTCTTGATGAGAGCCATCAGAATGCATTCACTGCAATTAGAAGGTCCACATAATGTCTGTGTATCAATTAATTCTCGCTTAAGCCTTCAGCGACTTTTCTCCCTAAGGAATGATTCCACCTGTGTTGATTAAAGGTAGTCCTTTAGTTCAGACCTTGATTTATTTTAAAATAGTTTCATAGTAAAACAAAGCAGTGGATATGTCTTCCAAAATTTCAGTATACACAGAATCCCATCAGAAGAAAGATCACACTACAGAGCTTTTTTCCCTGCAAGCAATAAAAGTATAAACAAGGAACAACCTCAAAATGAAACAGAGACAGTTGGAGACTGCTACAATGGTAAAAGAGTGCTGTAATCATGAACATTTCATGCTTTTTGTGTGAGAAAAATGGGATCCTGGAATTATGCCAGGCATCTTAAAATAATCTGCATGGGCATGGCAATTGTATCCAACTAGTGTATGCTGAGCGGAGACACAATGATTTAGAGGTAACTCAACTAAAGCAACTCTGTGTTCAGAATACCAGGCATAAAAAATACCAGTGGTACAAACACAGTCCATCCTCAGTGCTGAATTATGTCAACCAAAGGGAACTCTGGTTACAGCAAGGCAAAGCGGAGTGGCCTGCCAGAGGCTCTGCTGAATGTTCAGCAAATAGAAACACTCATAATACCTGTGCATAAGACAGACTGAAGTTTTAAGACAGAGCACATTATAATGCGGGATGAGAAAAGATAAAAACTGTACTTTCAAATTAATCCTTTCATGCCAACTAGCAGTAAAGCCTTTAGTAGAGTTTGTTTGGTTTTATTGATAGTTTCAATGCATTGAATTCCTACCTATATTTTAGCCCCAGTGCCTCAATTCACATTCCCATTGGTTTCTGATGCTTAATCTCATTAGTATAGCTATTTGTATTGATATAGCCAATAAGGTTGCTAATACTACCTTAGCTAAGTGTTATTTATTGTATCTGTATATACAACAATATTAACACAGTCAAGCATCAGCATTGGCACTTGAGGGCACCATTAAGTTCACCCAGTGTTCAGTGAAAGATTTAATGATGGATTTAATAGTATTAAATAGGAAAAAATGCCCTTGGCCTTTACATTCTCATTTAAAAACATATAAAAGAGTGGTAAGTCAAGCAGTTATATTTCTTTCAAAGATTTCCCTTTAAATTGTGCTTGGCAATACAAGACCTGCTGTACTTTGGCTGTTACTGTATCTTGACCAAAGACAGCAGATCTTGGCCTATCAGAATTACCAAAATGTTGGCAAATTCATCGTATGTTCATACATCAAATGTGGGTGAGTTTACTGCTAAGACAATGATGACTAAGACTGGTAGAAAATTAGCACAATGGTGTTTCCTGTGAGTTACCTTACAGAGATTTCTGTTAGTAGCAAATGTAAGTAGTAGAGCGGTGAAATAACTGCATGTTAGGTTTTTAGGTTGATTTCTTTAATGGAAAATAAATAGGTAGGTGGTTTTGCTTGTTTGGTTGTTTTTTTTTCCCCAGTAGTACTTTCCCATAGCTTTTAGTGGAATTTACTTTGCTTTCTTTCAGTTCCCTGATGTCTGCTACTGAATGGACTTACCAGCGTTCTCTAGCTCATCAACAAGAGAATTTCACCCAAGAAAGGCTGGTGAATGGCTTTTTTCCACTGTCTCTGAAGCAATTGCACCCCTTAGATCAAATGAAATAGAGCTCAGTCCAACACAAAAACTTTGTATGATACCCTGCCAAATCTTTTCTTTTACATTCACTTTGAAAGCATCAAATGAGGTGAAGAAAAATGTTGGAAGACAAAGATGCTCTCTACATGACCCTTATCAGTGATTAGAGGGTCACCTAAGCACCTGTGATGACTTCTTAAGCTTGGAAACTGCGGACCATATGTACAGGCTCTCAGAGATTTCTGTATGTAGAACTGAGTTGATACAAGCAACTGTTTAGTAGTAGACTTTTTTTAAACATATTTTCAATGACTATCATGAAAAAGATTATACAAACACTTATACTAGCAATATGAATACTGACAATTTAGAGATAACAGTAAAAACATCATATTTGAATTGGAAAGCAAATTTAAAAAGGGTTTTTTTAGCAATTTTGGCATTAAAGAGAATATGGATCAAATCAAAATTATGCTTCCATACACATGGGTAATAACACTTAAAACTGGATCCTTAGCAGTAAATCATGAAAAAGAACAACAAAAAAAAGCCCAAGTGACTGCTTACCAGGCATTTTCCTCACGTTCACATTTTCCTCTGAAATTTCCCTGCTTGTGTATATTTCTACTGACACAGCTACTGGGGCATTTTGACTTGCTATATAAACTTGCTATATAACATCTCACAAGATATTGCACCTAGTTTAAAGCATGAGTTATGCAACAGAGACTAAGAAAGGGACAGGCCATTCCCATTTCCTCACACATCCAGACATGCTGGATTAATTACAGAGTGCTATATAAATGCAGATGTGTGTGATTCCACAGCGCTTTCCAAAACAAGGGTAAAATATCGCTAATGTTCAACCACAGCACTGGTGGGAAAAACCCATACAGGGTACACAGTTCGCTGCATAACAGTAAGGGGAAGGGGAACAGGTTAAAAGAAATGTCATCCAAGGATGAGAAGAAATCCCTTTCCTTATCAGACAAGCTCCCAGGTCTCTGATGTCATTTCAGAACACAGGTCTTTGGCTGCTGCAGCTAACATCCTCATACAATGAAACATACATTTCTCCGTCTTTCTACTGGAGAGAAGTGATCCAATACAGAATCCTGTCCATACCATTAGAATCAGGACTCCTGCAGCCATCTGCACATTCTCATCATATTAGTGCATGAGACCTTGGGTAGACCTACAGCTAAGACTTAGTTTATATATCTTTAAGTGTGGAACATATGTAATACACATATTTTGCATGGTTATTTTGGATACTGAGAAAAATAATTTTTGATAATTTATTTTTTAAAAGGACCCTAACAGGTAAGGTTTGCTAGAAAGTACCAGCATGGATACCACAGAGTTGCAAACAACAATGAATTTGACTCTTTTCTTTTTTTAAATCATCTCTAACAGTGGGCGATCCAGTATTAAGCACTCCTGAAATGGCTTTGTAGCACTTTGCCATCTTTGGATGAGATACTTCTGGTGAGTCTTTCAGAGGCTCTAAGTTTTACTTCTTCTATGGAAGTCAAATGGAAGCCAAATGTCCATAAATAGGAAAAAAAAAAGTGATTTTACCAGTGGCAGAAAGGATTTTAAAATGCTTAAGTAGGCAAAACCCCTTCCTCAAGCTGACTGCTAAAACTGTATACTTTTAAGAGACTGAAAAGGTTCCTAGAAATTGCTCTGTTGGTTAAATAATACTTACACAGGTTTTTGCATGCCGATTATGTATCAATTATTGTATAATTGCTTCATTACTTTAATTAGATTAAACTACATAACTGGGATGTCTAATTACAGAATGAGGCAGGGGGAAAAGGTAACTTATCCAACACTAAGTGTGGTTCACAGAATCGCAGCATGTTAGGGATTAGAAGGGACCTTGAAAGATCATCCAGTCCACCACTCCTGCCAGAGCAGCATCACCTAGAATAGTTCACACAGGAATACATCCAGGTGGGTTTTGAATGTCTCTAATGAAGGAGACTCCACAACCTCTCTGGGAAGCCTGTTCCAGTGTTCTATCACCTTCACAGTGAAACCGTTTTGCTTTATGTGTACCTGGAACCTCCTCTGCTTCAGCTTGCACACATTGCCCCTTGTCCTATCACTGGACATCACTGAGAAGAGCCTGGCTCCATGTTCCTGACACTTGCCCTTCACATATTGATAAACATTAATGAGGTCGCCCCTCACTCCCCTCTTCCCCAAGCTAAAGAGCCCCAGTTCCCTCAGCCTTTCCTCAGAAGGGAGATGTTCCACTCCCTTCATCATCTTTGTCTCTGCACTGGACACTTTCAAGCAGTTCCTGAGGTCCCTCTTGAACTGAGGGGCCCAGAACTGAACACAATATCCCAGATGCAGCCTCACCAGAGCAGAGGGGGAGGAGAACCTCTCTCAACCTATCAGCCACACCCCTTCTAATACACCCCAGGATGCCATTGGTCTTTTTGGCCACAAGGACACATCGCTGGCTCATGGTCATCCTGCTGTCCACCAGGACTTCCAGGTCCTGCTCCCCAGAGCTGCTCTCCAACAGATGAGCCCCTAACCTATACTGGTTCATGGGGTTGGTCTTTCCCAGATGCAAGACTCTACACTTGTATTTCATCAAATTTCTTCCCACCCAACTCTCCAGCCTGACCAGGTCTTGCACCTTAATGGCAGCACAGCCTTCAAGTCTACTCTCTTCCCTCATCCTGTTCTTGAACATTGGCTGTCCACACAGATTTTGCTTCCGTATCTGGTGCAGGAGACACTGGTTTTCTCTACAGTGGCAAAACCTGAAGAAGCTCCCAGTGCACCATTCCCATCCAGACCCTTTCAGGAGCACCAGCAGTAATGTTGTCATGCAGAGGCCATTTACCATTTAGTATCTCACCAGTGTGGTATGACAGAGCACTGGGCTCAAAGTCAGCAGGGAGGGAAGGTGGGTCATGGAGTCTGGGTGGAAAACTCTTTTTCAGTGTGGAGGAAATTGCTCCTGTCCTCCAAGTGCTGGTCCACAGAGACCCCATTCTTGGTAACAAATACCTGGTAAATCCAGATGTGGGAGGAGATATCTTACCCAAAGAGCAATGGGGGATCACTTTATCAGAAACTGGCCTCTGCTTTACCAAATGGAATTGAGAACCATGGGCCCCATCTCTAGGATACTCTTTAGTAACCCATGGGAAATAGAAAGACAGAACAACATTTCCCTGGACAAGTCTGCATAGGAACAAATTGGCTTCTAACCACTTCAGACCAGACACCAGAGCAATTTTTGGATGATTGGCTCAATGTGCTAAACCTACAAGCTTTAAATGACCTCATGCTATCTTACTTTGTTGTGAGTGAATTGACATTTTTGGGAAAAAAAACAAGTGGATAGCGAAACTGAGGGAGTTACAAGATTGATGCAAGATCTGCATAAGTCCTTAAAACTCTCTGCAGGTTGTGACATAATCTAAACACAACATTTCTGGTGTTGAACTTACATTGTTTCTGGTCTTCATTGAAAGCTCTCAGAAGAATGAATACTACAGAGTGGTGAAGTGATTATTTTTTTGGTAATTTTTTTTTTTTTTTACATTTTTATTCCCCTCCCCCCCCCCCCCCCAGGTATACGGATTTTAAAGATTCACTTCTGTACCTTCAGAAGACGTAGTAAGAGCCTGTGAAGAGCTCCACCCTGAGGCTGGAATGGCCTGGTAAGGGGGGGGGGGGACCCCTGTGGGGAGAAATGCCTCAAGACAAATCAAGCTACAGCTACGTAATTTCTGGCAAATGGATCTAAGATCTGAGACCTCTCAGCATCTCCAAATTTAGGAAACAATTTCAGATGAGGCTGAATTTTGTCTTTGAAAGGATAAGGGCAAGCCAACAGGTTCTGGATCTCTCCACCATCCTCCAGGAAAGGTTCCTTTCAGGCACTTGCAAGCTATGTTGAAATGCCAAGATGAAGGGTCTCTTACAGCTAGGCACACAAGGCCTCTGCAAATAATCTCACTTTAGGATGTCAAACCATATGATAACTGTAAATAGGTGTAAATGTCTGGTTGTAGTCTAGACTCCTGGTCTGGACACACTCAGGAAAGAGCCCACATGGACACCGAAAGAGCAGTTCCTGCCCCAAAGCTCTGGCAGTCCAAGTTCTTGAGAGGAAACTCAAGACATATGCAGACAGAGGAAGCAATAGAAGGAAACAATGGCTTAAGTTTGACTAGCAAAGTAGTTATAATCTCACCGAGATTACGTAACAATATTTTGGCAGTCCAGCTCCTGCTAAGTATATTTGCTATTTTCAGTTTTTTCCTACAAATATCACAGCCTATTTAACAAGTGAGCTGACCAAAGGCACCATCCACTTCTGTATCTTAACCAAGATATGAAAAATAAGTTGGGAGCAAGACTATCACAGGCCAAGAAATGCCATGTTTGACGATATAGGAAAATGGGTGCTAGCAAAAGCGTCCAATGATTGAAGCTCCAGATTGCCTCAGCATTCCTTCTTTTTTTTTTCTTCCCCTGACAACTTGGAATGAAATGAAGGGGGAATGGCCAAAAACATTGTGACATGAGCTGATAGGAACTGTTGGGCTTCAACAACAAAGCTGATGTTTTCTGCCTGAACTGATCAGAGAGCTGCTGGGAAGCAATGCAGTGCATACACTTCTTACATCCGGCTTTGTAGAGGGTCCTGTACTTGACACTAAGATGTCTGGAAGAGCGTTGGCCAAAAAAGACTTGGACTATCAGGTATTGGCTGGCATCAGGTGTCAAATTTGGCTCTGATTCTCAGAGACTATGATTCACAGAAAGGCAATAGACAGGGCTGGCAGATTCATCACGCTGGAGAAACAAAATTATCCTGATTCTGCCTACTTAAGTTTTCTAAGAATTGTTGTCATCCAGAGAGTCAGTAGGGGAGCGAAGAATTTATTGGAGTAAAGCATTTATTTGCTATACACTTTTTAAAATTAAGTGTATAGCAAGTAGAAGTTGGTAACGTGGCCTTTTCTGGTCATGGAGATCTTTTCATTCACAAGTCCCTGCAGAGCCCTGAAAGGCAATTTACAGACCATGTCAGCTGGTGCCAACCAGAAGTCTTGGAAGGCTTTGAAAATATGGAAAAACCCTCTTGTTCCCCAGGACCCAGGTAAAGTTTTTCATGGCTGGAACAGAACCAGGTTAAGGTTCCTGTCAGCACCTGAACTGTCCTGGAGTGGGAGTTGGGTGGTTTTCAGTTCCATGCCTGCCAGTGAGTTTCAGAGAGAGGCTACCACTTCACCTTCTGAGATGACCACTTGCAGATGTCTGTATCTCAGAGTTACAGTGGTGGCTGGGAGAGGAGGCCGATGTGGAATCCTGCTGCACATCTGGCCTGCTGACCAGCAACAAGAGCCTTTCAGAAGCAATGGGAATGCGAATGGTTTTATATCGCATTTGGAAACCAGTAGTAATTTTGTTATAAACCAGTGAAATTATGTACAATGTAGGTATGGGACACAATATGGCAGGTGAGGTGGGGCCTCATTTCCTGTTTTCTTCTAGGCTATCTCCCATTCTGTTTTGGATTTGCTGGATGAGAAGTAACAGCTTCTTCAGTTCTCACAGGTGGGCTCTTGTTGTCCCAGGGCATCATCTCAGTTAATTCTTTAACCTGAATGTCAGTTAAGAGAGAATTTTCTGTCTTTTGCACAGAGAAACAACAGGTGATTAACTGAGCTGACTCAGTCACCTATGACAGAAATTTGCCATGAATGAAAGAGTCATGCAGTTAAGCTGATTCTGACTGATAACTGAGTCCATAAGGTGATGTGATCATACCTGCAGGGGTTTCAATATAGACTGAAGGACCTTAACAAAGATATCAGCTTTAAAAACTGCTCAAACAAAATATGATTTTATGGATAACTGATGCCAAAAGAGAGGCTGATTCCTCAAACTCCTTTTTTACTCTGAAATGGAAAAAAGATTCCTCTGGACACTAGCAAAACTTACTGAACTACACTAAGTTGCATCCATTTTAGAATCATAGAATAGAATCAGAATCACAGAATCAGTCAAGGTTGGAAGGGACCACAAGGATCATCTAGTTCCAACTCCCCTGCCATGGGCAGGGAGACCTCACACTAGATCAGGCTGGCCAGAGCCTCATCCAGCCTGGCCTTAAACACCTCCAGGGATGGGGCCATAACCACCTTTAGCAGCATCTCATCAGAGAGATCGGAGATGAAGAGGAAAAGAAATAGGTCAAGCTGGTCAAGTTGGATATTTATCACTCACTATTATCAGGGTGAGACAGTGGTGTAGAGCAGAGGAATTGTTAATGGCAAAACAATGCTCATTTTTTCACTAATTATGTTGGAGGAACAGAGCTAAAGCTGTTGTATGATCCAGGAATCCAAATGTTAAAGGCAAATTGCATAGTCAGAAGCAATGGAAGAGTAATGTAAGGCCACTCTATCCCTTCCTTTGCAGTTACCAAGAAGCAGGTAGGGTGTTAATGGAACTACACAGTCACTCAGGAACAGCCTGGTTTGTTCCAAAGGTAAGATCTGCATGTAGGCAGTTGTCCAAGAGAGAACAGGCAACTATCAGTTTTGAAATGTCATCAAAATTATTTGATGATATTTTTTCAGGAAAATACATTGATGTATTGTGAAATTAAGTGTTTTGGCCTTTGCAGTTTTTTCCCTTTAATTTACAACTTCATTAAAATTCCACAGAACTAATTAGTCCCACTATAAGTTAATTATTTGCACACTTTTCCTTAAAAAAATAGGCTGAAGAGCGTAACAAAGTCTTATATAACTCTTCTACAGCTTAAAAAATTAAAATAATTAACTTCTTTCATGTTTCTTTCACTCCTCCCTTCCTCTGGAGTACATGCCTTTAGAAATAACTGCCCTGATACCACATGTCAAATGATATATTCCAAGGAAGAGGCAAGATGAAATCCCATTGATTTACTGGTGGTTGTTGTGTGAGTGTGTACCAATTTTTAAAGGCTCTTAGCACGCCAGTTTTGATCTAAAAGAGTGTGATTAAAACCTGATATTATCACAGTACCATATACAGTAGCTATATTGACTGGAAAGTAATTACAATGTGGTAATATCAAAGGGATGAGGAATGAGGACAATACAGAGCTATTTGCTGCATGTGGAGGTCTGCAGAAAGCCCTGGCTTCCCCCTTGCCTGGTGCTGGCAACTCCTCTGCATGCCCTGGCTCCATGTGAGCCTGCAGAGGTATCTGTGGGGACATGTGCCAGAGCCACCCCTGCTTCCAGGGAGCACATACGGCTGTGGCAGACAGCTCTCCAACTCAAGGCAGCTCAGGAGGAGTGGTAATGAAAGGAATAAACGTTGGCACTCAGGAGACAAAAAAAAAAAGTTGCCTTTTTTTTTTTCATGGAAGATACTTGTGAGAGATGCTGCCTGTTATTACCAACTGCGTTCTCTGAAATAGATTTGCCTTCTCCAAGCGAGAATGAAGTGAGGAAATGAAGTCAGCTCAGTCCTGTAAAGCCCCAAATCTTCCATAGCCTGACCCAAGCTGAGGAAAAACTGCCCCCAGATTTGGAAATGATAATACATCTGGAGTTTGCAATGGCACTATGATGAAGAAGGGTTATTTTGAAAGGAAGAAATGAATTTTAAAGGGAATTTTTAGATCTTTCCTAGAACACCCCTATGCAGCCCCTATTTTTTGTTGTTGCTGTTTCCTTCAGCCTTCCTGTCATAGGCCATATCTTAAATACATCACCACTCAAATTCTCTGATTTTGAATCCCAAGTGAATGGAAACACACGGTTTCCTGCATGAAAACAAACTGCAATGAAGGGGGAAACTAAAGATTAGCACTAATGCGCATGTGTTAGGTTTCAATCCCAAATTCAGTTAATAAAAAACCTGTTCTATTTCTCCAAAACCTAACAGATGAAACCCTAATCAATAGATACCCAAGGAAGCAGGGTAAGATCAATAACAGAGCTAATTTTGCAGAATTAAGGAGCAACATGAAGATTTTTAACGAGGAAGCAGACACCTTTGCAATAACTGCACTATGATATGTTGCCTAGCAACAAGATATAAAAATGATGTATAACACCAGTAACTTCTTTCACATATGAAAACAGCACCCTACCAAGACAGCTTCATAATGTACTCTTACAAACTAAAAATCCATGGAGACCGTTAAAGCCTCCATCTTCTGTAATATAGTCTGTTAAACAATCATGTGTTTTTGTTAATGCAGTAAAACAGTGAATTTATTTAATGATTACCCAATGATACACCAGCAGCAGCAAGCAGGAATGTTTCTATTTTAAGCCTGCAGAATCCATCCCAGGATATCACACTTTGACAGAGAACAAATGCAATGAGCCAGAGCCATGCAACACCCAGGATGGCTGGGAAGGAAGATACACTGTCAATGCTTACGGGGGGATGAATTAAAGTCACCCTGTGTCTGTAAAAACTAATGTTACTGGAATGCATGGGAATACATTTACTGCTCTTAACCACTTTTTTCTGTGACTAGCAGCTTAATGTAGTATTGCTTATGGATTACATCCTCCAAATGGGAAAGGCCCTTGGAGAGTGGTAGGGTTGTAGGGTGTGCCAAAGAGCGGTTTGTTAATGGCTAACATCTGCTAAAAGTAGTACTGTAATGATGGTTCAGCAGGACGGGGGAAGGAGAGGACTCTCAGAGGACAAGCTACTGGGTGCTGGCAGGGCCATCTGCAGCCCTGCTCGGGGAGAAGAGACAGGCAGCTGGCACCAGCGGCCAGAGCACAGGCAACACTTGCCAGCCCAATTACAAAAGATGGTCCTCATCCAAAATGCAAGTCCTGCAGCCAGAGGACCATGCCAAGACACCAGGCCTGCATCTCTAGGAGAGTTTGAGGAGGGACAGAGCAAGTGGGGAAAAAGTGCCTCATGCTCTGGTGAGTCTAGCACTTTCCCTCTGAGGCAACACATCCAGCAAAGGGGTGAGAAGGACCTTAGAAGAACAAACTTAGCAAGTAAAACCAGGACAGAATAATCCAAAGTATAGGATCACAAGGTAAAGTGTTAACAGGGTTCATTGGGAAGTCACCTCAGACATGGCTGGGGGTCACCAGATGTTTTATGGGACAGTTTCGCCCAGATCAGCATTACACAGAGAGGAAAAAAGAGACTTTGCTTATCTGCTGGTAGTAGGCATTTGGTTCAGGCTACCACCTTGTGTTGTCCTGCGTACTCATGGTGGCAGGTCAGCTGTGAAACAGCCCTGCAAACCAGTAGAAGCCTGGCTTCTATGGGAGAAATCCCCCTCCTGTCAACTGGTCCAGCCCTCTGTGAGGTCCCTGGAGGTCCCTTCCTGGTCAAGTCTCCCTGCTTCTCCTTTTTGAGAGTTATGTATTGAATATTTCCAAACTGCAATACCTGCAGATTACCTGAGGTACATGTTACATATGTCTGGAAATGAAGCAGCTGAACACAGCACTTATTTCTTTACTGATCTCATGCCTTGAATTATAATATTTGGTTTGCCATTGACTTGATTTTTTACCATGAGCAAACCAGCCCACCCATCTGTTCAGATGACCCTCTCTGGCTGACCCACATTTTATGGGATGACTGAGAATCTGCATGAACATGTGATAAAATACTAGGACACTTCCAGGTGGAAACAATAAACCATGTTTGTTGCACAAAATAAGCATAAAGCATTCTTACACTGATTATATATTCCACAAATACAGCAACGCCAGTGGGAACCAAAATTCAGATCACTGGGATTTCAGTGCTGGGAGCACGGCGAATTACAGGATCCCAGGTTTTGTTAGGAGCAGGCCACAGAGACTAAGCAATTGAACTTGCATCCTGGGTCAGCAGGGAGCAGGTGACACATACCGAAGGGAGCAAAACTGGGACAATCCCATCCAACCGCCATGATAGTTACTGCTGCAAGCTTTTGAAGGTGAAGTACTGAGAGAAATTAAAAAGTACCATTCTTCATGTAGTACTGGGGATCTGCAGAAGTCCAATGTCAGGAGACAAATATGATCAAAGAGAAGTTGTGCAGTTTTCTTTAATCTAAGTGAAGACCAACTTTTGAACTCTGACAGAGAATTTCACTGTAAAAGATATTATGTTAGGCAGTTATATGGATTAAAGGTAACAGGAAAGATGGAGACATTGGCAAGATACAGAAAAATATATAAATATGTAAATGCATAAAGGGAAGTCAAGTGTGACTCCCTTTCCTAATTGCCTAACATGATTCCCACTAGATGCATAAATTACAGCTCCTATTAACAGCACTATGAATAATAATCAGTTTACTTTCTGGCTTGTATCTAAATATACTTTCTATATGATTTCATCTTTTATTCAGCTGTTTAAAAGCAGAACATCTAATTACAGTTCCTATTAGTCTACAATAATTTTTTTTTTTGCCACAGAGCATGTGTGATAACTGATTTTCTAAAAACAGACAGAATTTTTTAGCATATGGAAAAATCACGTTATTATTAATACATTCCCACATGACTCTACATTTCAATTCCCTTAATTATTTAGTCATTGCTGATTATGTCTTTTCACAATTCATTATCCCATTTCCTGCAACGTGGGCATTTTATTCATTAAGTGTCAAAATGATGGGCCTGACCCCCAGGAAGATAATCAGGAAATAAGTGGCAGATATAAAAGGTCTGGGTTTCCCTTAAGTGCTCACTTATTTCAGTAGCTATGCCATGTTTTTAGGAAGCAGCAGCAGAACTGGGCTGTTGTTGGTAATTGCAGAAAGGCGTGGGTCTGCCATGCTGAACAAGCTCTGTTTTCCCCAACGTGTGCCACTTGCATCAGCTGACGGTTTCTGCTGTGTAGTGACAAGAATGGGGTGGTGTGACAGTAAAGCAGTGCTGCTTGTTGAGCAATGGCACGGAGTGATGCTGCCTTTCAAGTATTTAGCAGCGGAGAGGTTGGTCAGCACTCTGCTGCTCAGGTCCACCTCGAAACAGGGAGTTTGCAGGCTCTTGTCACCCTTGGGTGTCTCCTGCTCTTTCACAGACATTTAGACCATGCTAAGTTTTGAGAGGGAACACTTGCCTCCTTCCTCCTTTTGAAGATGTTCCTCTGGAAAGGCAGAAAAGACAGGCCAGCAGCCTAGGAAAGCAGACAAAGAGCCCCATTTCCAGACTAAGAGTTAGACAATAGGACTGGAGAGGGATGGTCCTCGGGTTTTAGGTCAGGTGGTGTGCTTCAGGCTTTTGCTAGGTTAAAACCAGGTCTGCACTCCACCCAAACACAGAAGCATGTGCTTCCAGACTTCTGCACAAGCCTTGCCTCAGTCAGTGATGGGCGTATCAGCGTCTCTAAAATGAATATTGACAAACACGCACTTCCCCGTGTAAGAACTGCTCCCTGAGCCAACCCATTCAAAGCTGAGGGAGCTCAACAGATGGGTGCTTTCCTTCTAAATTTTAAAGCCAATAACGTAACCTGCGAGGAACAGGGATGCAACATCAGTGCAGGCCTCTTCCCTCTGCCACAGAATGCCAATTTCTGTCACAGGAAGAACAGTATCCTAACACGACCAAGTAACAATTATTCAGCACATACTCACATACAGTAGTAAAATAAGAATGTGAACAGGATTTAATTAGCTTGAAGAGCTGCTAATAATGTCTGGTAATTTTGCAAAGTTGTGACTAAATGTTTGCAGTACTTATAATATATAATGCATACATATGGATATCCCCCTATGTGTGTGTGCATATATAGAAAATGCATAAACCATGTTCTATTTATGGGGTTTCTATGAGCAAAAATTAATTTGAAAAGCTTTTCTAGACATTGCATTAATAGACAGCAGTTTCCTAAATAGCCTTATAGCTAAACAAATATTCTGCCTAATGCCATTTCATTTTCTGCCAGCTGCATGTGATTTGCTTTTGATCTGGCACATGCTTCGTTATACATTATTAAAGAGCCAATCAGCGTGCTCCTGGAGTTAGCATCCTGCCCCCTGCTTATTTTTTAACAAATTTCCTCTTTTCTTTCCTACCACACCGATTAATCGTTTCAGCTAACGGCAGCACTGTTTATGAACTGAGTCAGTGACTTCAGACCATCTTAATCTCCTGTTGGGCATGTTTTAATGTGCTTGGATTTTACTTAAAGCTTTTATTTATAGCACAGTGTGCTCTCAATTTCATACAACAAAAACAAAACCTGCAAATAGCACTCAGTTCCTGGTTTTAATCTTTTTGATGAACTTTTACAGGAGAGAAAGCCCAACCAAACCATAAAACAGAAACTGAAAAGGCAGCATGATAAATGCTCATTTTTGAAAACTGTCTTAGTTTTTATCTAGTCTAGAGAGAACCTGTTGCCTTCCAATGTCTCTCTGCAGGGAGATCACTTCTGGTCTGGGCTGTGTGGTACCCTCTGCTTGTCAGCAACAGTGCTTTTGGATGACTTGCCTATTAAAACAGAATGTTCTGGAACTTCTGAAGTCCTCAACTGCAGCATCCTTTTTTGCAGCACAGTTGACAGAGAAGCAGCTTTAATTCTTCTGTTAATATTACAAATATTTCCAACTAACTTTAAGATCTGTGCTGAAATAGCTGACCTCTTTCTGTGTTATAATAGTAGTTCAAAAGACTCTTTTATTAAGCCAAGTGCCTGACCATTATTGTTTTTTATTGTGCTGTAGTTTCACCTAATATTAAGGAAAATTATTTGCGGAGAGAGATAAAGCACCAAATGGATTTAGTTATCAAAAACTTTACGGTATCTCAGCTTGCTGAAGGAGTAGCCTGAATCTTTTTTTTTTTTTTTTGAAGGTTTTTTATTCTTTTCTAAGCAAAAATTACATACTCATTCCAATGTTCTCCATGGGCAATACCAAGGACTATAGGCTGGAGATCTAAGTCTTCTTAAACAAATACTGAGCAAGGCAGAGACAAGGTGTCTTCAAAGCCAAGCTAGGATGACACAGAAATGAGGTTAGAGGGTCAAGATCTGCCACGCTACTTCCCAGAGCACCCCCCTTTAGGGCCACCCTATGGAATTGTACATTTCTAATGTCTCCAGATTTTCTCTTTCGTTTCCCTTTTGCAACATAATGAACAAAACCCCAGACTTTTCTACATGGGAGAAATAGCAGGCAACTTTGCCATATGGGAGGGAACAGCACATAAAGCTGCATGCACAGTTCAGTTTGTCATTAGTGATACGGGGAGACAATCCTGTGCTGCTCTGGGAAGAGAAGAGACTGATCTCCTCTGGTCCTCTGGGATGCAGAAGAGAGAGGTCAGGATCCACCTGCTTCCTTCCACTGGTCACTTTTCCAGTATTGTTTGATTTCATCTTTCTTGCTCATATTTTTAACCTAACAATTTTTTGTTCTAACTCATCTCTGTCCACATTTCTTCCTTTTTCTAAAGGCACATTGAGC
Organism: Indicator indicator; assembly: GCF_027791375.1. Taxonomy (NCBI): domain Eukaryota; kingdom Metazoa; phylum Chordata; class Aves; order Piciformes; family Indicatoridae; genus Indicator; species Indicator indicator. The sequence goes on along the minus strand of NC_072010.1, from coordinate 70,738,169 downwards.
TCCTGAGCCTGTCTGTCTCATTGCTGCAGTTTGGGTATCAATGACTCACTTTGATACAGAGTTTTTCATGTTCTTGAGCTGTTCCCAGGGGCAGATGATCAGTACAGACTCTACGCTTGTATTCTTCAACTATCTTCTTATAAGCACTGACAACCAAACAACTGGTGGGACAATCATAACCTCACAGCACTATTACTTATCTCTGGCTTTTTGCTTGTTTAAAAGTTTACTATTTACCAACAATGAAGTTTAATTCCCCTTAGCTTTAGTCATAAAAAAATTCACTGTCCATTTCAGTGAATCGACTGAGATTTCTCTGTAGTCAATGAGGAGAGAGGGATCTTCAGATTTGTCCTCTCCTCTCTCCCATGAGTACCTAGGGAGATTAAACTCATAACTTAGATTAGAATCCTATCTTCAAATAACTACAACAAGATGAGATAAATTCCATTGCAACTCACTATGTAACATTCAAGCAGGAGAAAACATCTACTTTAAATGTTGTCATTTACTTTAGACTTTGGTAAATCTGTATAATTTAACACGTTATGCTTATAACAAGGAGCATGTTAGTAACATGTTTTTTACAAATTTAATAGAAAACTCTCAACGTGTGCTGAACCAGTGAGATGAGTAATAAATGTTACAAGAACAGCTTTAGGCATTGCATATTAATAGCTGTAGCAGGACTGACTTGCAGTGCCTTGGTTCTATGATCAGCAACAAGATAATTAGTAAAATTATCCTGCAAATTCATTATCTTGATTCCTTCCACTTGTGCATTTTATTCATTACATATCAAAACGAGGAGCTTTGCCTCCAGACAGAGATTCAGAATGTGAGAGTCAGACACAAAAGATCTGAACTTTCTTTAAATATGCTATGGTAGATGTGACCTTAAATAGTCTCCGTGATACGAAGGCATTTACAGTCATTATTTTGAAGAGAAGACACTCTGTAATTTTACAGAGAAATGTACTTGTGCATTTTGTGGGCTTTCTCACACCTTCTCACATTTTGAGATAAATGTCTTAAACATTGGATTGTTCTGGAACATAATGATTTCTGTCGTATCTTAAATTCACCTGTAGTGCTGCGCACTGCTCTCCATGCTCCCTGTCCTCCCACTATCCAGAGCCAAGAACCCACTGAGCTATACCAGGACTCCTTCAAACCCATGCAGTCAGGGGATTTTGGAATGAAACTAAGGTGCAGAAAAGTTCCATGGGCTGAACTATGCAGGTCTTTTGCCCCATTGTATAGTTAGGACACAGGCAGATGTGAGATCAGAAGTACCTCTTGCCTACCACTGGTTTAGATGGAGTCAAATGGACCAACAGTGCTCTCTTGAAAAAAAAATTAAGTATTTAGTTTTGTAGATCCTTATAAAATGTTTAACATTTTAGCTCTGCAAGAAGGTTCATACATCCTTCTGCTCAGAACTAAAACAAAGAGTTGAGCTGTCAATGCTGTGTCTGTTTTGCAAGGGGTGCTCAAACTGGATGCCTGCTCCTTCCAGCTCTCACCAGGAGTCAGTGAAGGAGAGCAGGCAGCAACATGAAGGTGATTCACTGCAGGATCCTGACTTGTTGCACACCAGAAAAGTAGTGCAGTGCATGCATGGACTGACACCACAGCCATCTGGACTCAGAAATGGCAGCAGAGCAGTGCAGAGAGAGCAGATGTGAGCTGGAGAGAAATGGCTGGGTGCATGATCAGCTACATTTTCCCTTTTACCTCTGCTGTCTTCAGCACTTAATTCCCCTTATCTTTGTCTCACAGAATGCTCCACTTTCATATACCTTAACAGACTTTCAGTTACAGGATTCTTACAGTGCTTTTAATTTGGTATATGAGGTTCATAAAAATACATCTGCCAAAACAACAATGCTTTAAAATCCTTGCTTTGTATTTTAAAGACACCTATGTTTTCATTTACAAGACTTGATTCTATCGTTGCTGCAGGAAAACTCATCCACAGGGTGACACATGGCCTTAAATATTTATTTAGAGTGATACATTTTGTGGTAAACTTGAGGACACATTACAGTGGACCATGTAATTATGGTTCCACCATAATTAGGTACTTCTTTCTGTCCCCGAATACTGCGTGGTTCCTAGGATGTAGTCTGCAATGATTATCAGTTTGGTGGCTTGTGGTCCAAATACAGGCACTTGAACAGACAGAGCAAGATGCATCATGGATCAGCTCACTTCTGCATGTGTTGAGCTTGCTAGTACTTGCATACACTATTTAGCCACCAAGGCTTTTTCAGTGCCACATGACTTTTGAATTATCATTTGCCAAGTGAAGCATGTGAGAGGGGACATCCTCAATCTGGATTTGCACACCCTCAAAGCTGCTGCAGCCAAAAACAGTGTTGGGGGCTACATGAGAGTACCTAAAAACCAGGATTCCCTGGGCTGGCTGGCTCCTTCCTGTGTTCAAGAGATGGGACACCGCAACCAAAGATTTTAAGTCTCTTTCTCAGCTGTCTGTCCCTCCATCTGTCTGTCCAATCCGTGTGGTTTCTGACAGCAGAGAGGGACAGAGAAAGGGGTAAAAAAGCAGACTCCTGTTGGTTTGTCTTAAATCAGAACTCTGAAATTACAGAAAGAAAAAAAAAGAAGAAAAAAAAACCTTGAAAGCTTAGATGAGGGAGATGGGGAGATAGATATACCACAGAAACAGTTATTGATTTGGAACTTCCTATACATAAGGGAATGTTTGATGATTTGGGAAATCTGCCTATGTATAATTTATTAATTCCTTATGGCTGTTTTTTACCATGTAATGCTTTAGGAAGTTGATGCCTGTCCATGAAAAGGCCAGTAGCTAAATATTAGCAGTACCTGCATAGTTCTTATCCAAGGAAATAAAAGGTTATGGGCCATTTTTTTTACCCTTCTCCACAGGGGTCTAAATTCAGATAGTGAAAATCCCAGATGAAGATTAAAAAAAAGATACCAGATAGTAATCCTGAATCTTAAAAAACCCACAGAGCCTAAGTGACTCCTGTGAGACTCCAAGGGTCCAGAGATAAAGGCAGCTTGTTTAGGAGAAGAGAGCCCGAGGGCAGCTCTCTGAGCAGGGAGACACCAGGGAGGATGAAAAACGCTGCTGCCCAGGAGGGGGGAGAGAGGGAAAGCCAGGATGAGCCTGGAAGATAGGGTGGAAATGACATCTTTGGAGCTGAGGAGTGACAGCAAAAAAAAAAAAAGGGGGAATTTGGAAAAGGCAAAGCATGCAGGTCTTTTATTGCTTCATCTAGAGATGTATACTGCTTCTGCAGCTAATGGAGAAAACCCATAATCATTTATTTTTAAAATTTTTTTCTTTTTTTTTTGTAATGACTGCAGAACCTGAAGTGGTCACATAACCTAGAAAACATGATGCATATGAAAAATCTGCATAGCCTGCTCAGGCTAATGGAAGTTTGCAGGGATGTCAGCCCTGTGTGATGGGCCCAAACACAGCAGGCTGAAGATTGTCCATCTGCCTGGGAAAAGTCTGAAGTGCCTGGAAGTGCAAAATTGAGCTCATGCCCCTGCTACCAGAAAAAAATATTTCTTCAAGGATTGTCTTTCCTACACTGTGAGGCGGCTGCAGCTTCCACCTTCCCCATCAGATGAACGAGAGAGGGAACCAGGTGCCACAGCAGCAACTATATTTAGAAGTCTATTCTGCTATTGATGTATATATACTTAGTTCCTATTGACTATAATGAGAATTATTCTGACAAACCACAAAGACAATAGGCCTTTTAGGATTCAGTTTGTATTAATGAAATGTCTAAGGAAAATTACCCTCTTTTTGTCCGTGTTAAATTATTCCAGCTTTTCATTAATACTCATTAAGTTTCTAAAGGTTGGCATTTTTAGCAAAAGAAATAGTTTTCAGTGACAGAAAAAAAGCTACCCAGATAAATGAAGAAAATGTTTACTCAATTTAATAGGCATAATTTTCTCTTTTGGTGTTCAATTCAGCATCAGGATCTGCAGTCAACAGAGGTTGGATCAGGTTCTACAATTTTTTTAATTGGGTTCTTCTCATTTACACTGGAGCATGTTGAAAACTCAGGGTTATAACGAACCACTACAGATGCATACATGCGATGCTAGGAAAATTAATAATGTTTTAAATTTGCTCAGTATTTATTCAGCATTCATGAGCAAATAACAAATAACTTGATAATGAAAAAAGCCTGTGGAAAACCCACACAGCTGGAGAGAAACTTTTCTACTGTGTGAAGCCCACTTTCTCTCCCACCATGCTATTGTCATTACTCTGAATAACTTCTTTTCTCCCCAAGGGTAAAGTGACAGGTTTGCAATTTCTGTACAAAATTGCATGGTTTTTAACTGAAGTTTGTATGTAAGCCCTTTAATGTCTGGGCGACTTTAAGTACAGGCAGTATTATTGCAACAAATATACATTTTTAATTAAAAAATTAATTCTGCTGGCAAAAGTTAAGCTTAGTTTTTCACCATCTTCATTATAACCTGTATACTGGTGCTTTTAGGATGACTGAGTCATAATCCCATCATTTAAGGTGACATCAATAATTTGTACATGAAATAATTTGGTCTTTTCCAAGTACCTCAGTTCTAAACCACACTTGATAGCATTTTACTTCCTAAACTACTACATTCCAAAGTAACTCTAAGAATGACACAGTAAATGCCGTTCAGTGCTAATCATAAAGCACAGACACTAAGGCATTTTGGTTGGTGAAAACTTGATCAGTATTCAGTCAGTCTCTCTTAAAATATTCTATTAACAGTGCTTTGCATCCTGTTGACAAATGACTGCATGTTCTCCTCTTTCCTTCAGAAACAGCTTTAACCTTCCAATTTTTAAAGAAAAAAAACACAATTCACTATATTCCAAAGGCAACAAACTACAATGGCAAGAAGGTGCCAAAATACATAGAATAAAAAATGCTAGAGACGTTCAATCACAATTTTTGGCAGTGTGGCTAGTATTCTCCAAGGTCTTTTGAGTTTTGGCACAAGGCAGGAGGAAGCTCAGCGCATTGTGCAGAAGAGGTAGATCGCACCTCTCCTAGCACACCGACAGGACCACATACCTGAGGCTGGCCCACAACTGTGCATATCATTAAATCTCTGACACCAGGACAGTTCTCACCTGGGGCAACTCTTGCGAGATAATCCCTGCATGTCCAGGAGCCTCTCCCAACAGGCAGTGTGGGTGAAGCCACTCTGCTTTGTAGCTGTAAGAGAGTTCAGCTCTCTGGACACGAGCCACGCTGCACTGATTGGCCTCAGGGTAAGAGAACAGTTATTAGTCCACTTTGCTTACTAGTATAGACATTGCAATGGAATATTCTTGAAAGTGATTTAATTTCCTTTTAGCAGACTCCTCTTTTCTCCCACAATTTCCTTAAAGTCTTTCTGCCAAGTGAAGCTAACTGCTAACTCATGTGTTGCTCCTAAATACGATTAAATTAGATTAACAAAAGAATATTTGTCTCAGCTCCCAGATGAGGAAAGCTGCCTCTCTCAGAGAACTCACGCTTCCTGGGTCAGACCAAAATGTGACAGTGGTGGATAAAGTCCTAGTGATTGCTTCCAGTTGTGGAAAATCAGGCACCACAAAGGTGTTTTCTAGATGAAAGAACATATCTACTGAAAATACGAGTGTAGGAGACAGGAAAAGGTGCATGGCCAAAATACATGTGTAACATCATGCACTGAAACCCATATGCAGGTTTTCAGAGACATATCTTATGGTGGGGATGGCAGTATGCCTATCATTCTTCGGGCTCACAGGGCAAGCCAGGGCTGTGTCCTTAGGTGTCATGGACTGTGGGGCTATGACTACCTGGCTCTGCAGCCACAGCTGCAGTCTGCGACCAAGAACACAAACATACTATGGGAAGCCCTCTCTTTCCCTGCCCAACTCCACAAACACCTCTGGAAAGATGGCAAAGAAATGGGAACATTAATGTGTGTGGAAAATACATCATATAACAGCATCTACTCACATTGTCTGATGAGTCTGCTTCCTTAATGCTCATTTAATCAAGGAACAAAGCACTGTTACCACAGGGGTTACTGGAGGATTCCATCATCTCAAGTCACACCTCCTTTGAGGCCTCACTTCTTCTTGAGTGAATATTACCAAGGGGATGGAAAGTAGGTTGATCTCTAAAGGTGGCAGTTGAAGGCATCAGACTTCAGGCTCCCAGCAGTGTGAATACCCGCTATTACCCAAATTTTATTCTTTTCTCATTAGGACTGTTAGCACGAATTCTTTTTCATATTAATATGCATAACTCTGTTGGCCTCAATGGAGCTATGGCAGGGATATACAAAACAAAGACCTATCTGGCCCTTTGCCATTAATAATGGGGAATCATTTCTCTGTACTAGAAGAACATGGTGATTGTGTCTCTTTTCCAGACTGGTAAAACACTCTAAACAGAGGGAAAAATTATTAAGTATTTTACTGTATTATTTTGGTCTAGCAGAAAGGCGGCATAATTCATTCTGGATTCCCTCTTGCTTTGTCAAATAACAGGGTGTATACACTCACTACAAAACAGCAATTTTGAAAATTAATTCCACCACATTAGCACAATAGTGTTTCACCATTTCTTTTATACTGGCCTGCCTTTGCCTAACATAACATGTTTGCACATTGGCTACTTGTGTTCTAAACATAAGATGGGTCTCTTTCCTCAGTACCACCCTATTTGATGCAGAACAGATCAGCTTTTGCTGTATTTGAAAATGTTGGAGGCCCAGCACATGCGTAGCTACTGCTACAGAAAGTCCCTCCATGTCCTGCATCAGGAAGTAGAAGACTGAAAGGAAAAATCACCTCTGAGTGACATTTGTCATAAATCTTATTCCCACCACCTTGATATTCCTAAGTTTTTAGCTTGATCTCCTACTTTAACTAAACTATTAATAATTTTTCCTTTTTCATTGACCCTGAGATTTATTAAGTTCAAGGTTATAGTTGTTTATAGATTTATTAAGTTCATGGGTTATAGTTGTTGGAGACTCTCCTGAGGGGAACAGAGGGACCCATATGTCACCCCAGCCCATCCCATAGGGAAGTCTGCAGCCTACCTGGGGCCTGGATAGGGACATCACCAGGAGACTCCCGAAGCTAATCCAGCCCACTGACTATTACCCATTGATGGTAATACAAGCTGGAAGTGATGAGATAGATAAAAAAGGCACCAGGATGATTAAAAAGGAATTCAAGGCTGTCGGACAATTGATTGATGGGGCAGGAGCTCAAGTGGTGTTCTGCTCTGTTCCCTCAGTGGCAGGGGTGTACACTGAGAGGAACAGGAGAACCCACACCACCAACAATTGGCTCAAGGGATGGTGCCAGCAACAGAATTTTGGGTTCTTTGATCAAGGGGCAACTTTTACTTCACCCGACCTGCTGGACCTTGATGGGGTGAATTTATCTAGAAAGGGCAAGAGGGTACTAGTATTGGAGTTGGCAGGGCTCATTGGGAGGGCTTTAAACTAGGTCTAAAGGGGGTGGGTGAGGAAACCAGTCTCTCCAGAGAGGAGAAAGTGGCACATAAATTAGGGTTAATTGAGAAATCAACAGCCCAGCTGAAGTGCATGTACACCAGTGCACACAGTATGGGTAACAAACAAGAGGAACTGGAAGTCTCACTCCACCAGGAAGACTATGATTTAGTTGCCATTACAGAAACGTGGTGGGACGATTCGCATAATTGGAGTACTGCACTGGATGGTTACAAGCTCTTTAGGAGAGACAGGCGAGGGAGAAGAGGAGGAGGGGTGGCCTTGTATGTTAGGGAATCTCTTTATGCCTCAGAACTTGAGGTTGCGGATGCAAGGATTGAGTGCCTGTGGGTTAAAACCAGAGGGAGGCCACACAAAACTGACATCCTGATTGGAGTCTGTTATAGACCATCCAACCAGCATGAGGAGGCAGATGAAATATTCTATAAGCAGCTGGAAGCTGTCTCAAGATCATCAGATCTTGTCCTTGTGGGTGACTTTAACCTGCCAGACATCTGCTGGGGACTTAATTCAGCAGAGAGGAGGCAGTCCAGAAGCTTCCTGGAGTGTATGGAGGACAGCTTCCTGATGCAGCTCTTAGGTGAACCTACCAGGAGTCAGGCTCTGCTTGGTCTGCTGTTCTCAAATAGAGAAGGGCTGGTGGGAGATGTGATGGTTGGAGGTTGTCTAGGGTTCAGAGATCACGAGATAGTGGAGTTTTCAATATGCAGGGAAATGCGGAGGAGCAGTAACAGAACTCTCACCTTGGACTTCTGGAGGGCAAACTTCAGCTTGTTTAAGCAACTTATTCAGAAAGTACCCTGGATAGCAGCCATTAAGAACAAAGGGGTCCAGGATGGTTGGACCTGCTTCAAACAGGAGCTCTTAAAGGCACAGGAACTGGCAGTTCCCATGTGCCGAAAGACGAGCCGGCGGGGGAACACGACCAGCCTGGATGAGCAAGCAGCTCTTGAAGGGGAAAAAAAGAGGCTGTATCACCTTTGGAAAGGGGGGGAGGCAACTTGAGATACGTTTAAGGATGTTGTTAGAACATGTCGGGGAAAAATTAGAGAGGCAAAAGCCCAGTTAGAACTTAAACTGGCCACTGATGTGAAAGATAATAAAAAGCATTTTTATAAATATATTAATGCTAAAAAGAGGGGCAATAAGAACCTCCACTCTTTATTGGACCTGGAGGGAAACATTGTAACTAAAGATAAGGAAAAGGCTGAGGTTCTAAATACCTTCTTTGCCTCAATTTTCAACAGGAGGACTTCAGGATAACTGGCCTCCTGAGCTGGTTGATGGGGTCAGGGAGCAGTGTAGTAGTACGCCTGAATTCCATGAGGAATTAGTTTGGGACTTGCTGAGCCACTTGGATACTCACAAGTCTATGGGACTAGATGGGATCCGTCCTAGGGTTCTGAGAGAGCTGGCAGATGAGCTGGCCAAGCCTCTCTCCATCATTTTTCAACAGTCCAGGCTCACTGGAGAGGTCCCAGATGACTGGAAGCTGGCCAATGTGATGCCCATCCACAAGAAGGGCTGGATGGAGGAACCTGGAAACCACAGGCCTGTCAGCCTGACCTCAGTGCCAGGGAAAATTATGGAGCAGATCACCTCGGGGGCAATCACTGCACACCTGCAGGATGGCCAAGGGATCAGGCCCAGCCAGCATGGATTTAGGAGGGGCAGATCCTGCCTGACCAACCTGATCTCCTTCTATGACCAGGTGACAGCCTGGTGGATGTGGGGCAGGCTGTGGATGTAGTCTACCTGGACTTCAGCAAGGCCTTTGACACTGTCCCCCACAGCAAACTCCTGGCCAAGCTGTCAGCCTGTGGCTTGGACAGCAGCACTCTGTGCTGGGTTAGGAACTGGCTGGAGGGCCGAGCCCAGAGAGTGGTGGTGAATGGTGCCACTGCCAGCTGGCAGCCTGTCACTAGTGGTGTCCCCCAGGGATCAGTGCTGGGCCCCATCCTGTTCAATATCTTTATTGATGATCTGGATGAGGGGATTGAGTCCATCATCAGTAAATTTGCAGATGACACCAAGCTGGGAGCAGGTGTTGATCTGTTAGAGGGTAGAAGGGCTCTGCAGAGGGACCTTGACAGGCTGGACAGATGGGCAGAGTCCAACAGGATGGCATTCAACAAGTCCAAGTGCCAGGTGCTGCACTTTGGCCACAACAACCCCATGCAGAGCTACAGGCTGGGGTCAGAGTGGCTGGAGAGCAGCCAGGTGGAAAGGGACCTGGGGGTACTGGTTGACAGGCGCCTGAACATGAGCCAGCAGTGTGCCCAGGTGGCCAAGAAGGCCAATGGCATCCTGGCCTGTATCAGGAATGGTGTGACCAGCAGGAGCAGGGAGGTCATTGTACCCCTGTACACAGCACTGGTTAGGCTGCACCTCAAGTACTGTGTCCAGTTCTGGGCCCCTTAATTTAAGAATGATATTGAGATGCTTGAACATGTCCAGAGAAGGGCAACAGGGCTGGTGAGAGGCCTCGAACACAAGCCCAGTGAGGAGAGGCTGAAGGAGCTGGGGTTGTTTAGCCTGGAGAAGAGGAGGCTCAGGGGTGACCTCATTGCTGTCTACAACTACCTGAAGGGAGGTTGTAGCCAAGAGGGGTTTGGTCTCTTCTCCCAGGCAACCAGCAGCAGAACAAGAGGACACAGTCCCAAGCTGTGCCAGGGGAGGTTTAGGCTTGAGGTGAGGAGAAAGTTCTTCATGGAGAGAATTGTTAGCTGTTGGAATGTGCTGCCCAGGGAGGTGGTGGAGTCACCATCCCTGGAGGTGTTCAAGAGGGGATTGGACATGGCAGTTGGTGACATGGTTTAGTAGTCATGAGGTCTTGGGTGACAGGTTGGACTTGATGATCCTTGAGGTCTTTTCCTACCTTATTGATTCCGTGATTCTGTAAAGGTTTACATATACAGCATACTTCAAACCTTAAACCCCTTTGAGACAGTATTTTCAACAACAGTGCCAGCAGAAAAAATTCAAGTGTGACAACTCAGGGGGACTGTTGATGTACAAATAACTAATTAAATTGACATTATCACTGTTAGCATAGTATTTTAGTGCCATTTTACATGGTGTTCTCCCTCTCTGAAACAATATATTAAGGGTCAGTGTTGTTTACATTTCTGTGTTTAATGTTTTGTCTGTGCAAAATGTGGGCAATAAAAAGGATGTACCATGCTCCGTGCCCAAAGCAGGAGCAGTTGCTGTTCAGATGAGCTAACGCCAATTAACATATTTCCTCCCAGCTTTTTGGATGGAGGAGGAGGTAATAGAGACCCTGGCTGCAGTGGAGACGCAAAGAAAGTCAAAGGCATTGCATAGAGACAGGTGTATCCTGAAAGATGCCAAGGTGTGAGAAGCCAAGGGGATGACAGTGTACATAGGTATGTCTCCTCTGTAGTCAATGCAGCCTATGTGGACAAAGCCAAAAGAAATCTTTGGTTAGCTCTGGTACTGCTAATTTTTTCTTCTATCAGCACAATGTACTGTATGAACCGCTCACTCTCACTGAGAAACTGTCATTTCTGAAACCGCCTGAAGCTCCACAGTGCTACTATCGACACCAACCAGCAGTACCCAGGTTGGCTGGAAGAAAGCTGTCCTAGGTAAATCACTGCAGACAGTGGCTGATGTAGGAAAGATACTGCACAAATGAGCTGGATGTCACAATGTGGTAAGAAGGGCAATGGTAATAGGTGAGTATTGGAGGATGGATTAGATGGTTTGAACTATATCTTAAAGTTCTTGGGATTTAGTGCCTTGGGTGAAATGACACATTCTCCAAACTCTGTTGAGTATACTTTTTCATTTATTTGAGTAAGAAAGACAAAAAGAGCAATACTGAAGAAATGCAATGAACAGTATACTTTGGCCAAAATAATGCTTTAATTGCTCTGAAATGTAGGATATTAAAAGAAAAGTTCTCCTGAAAGACTGAAATGAAAACAAATTATATTTTATGCATCTGATAATTTTTTAATATGATTCTGACATTTAGTAGTACTTCTGCATTCAATGAGACCAAGCAAGAAAGGTAGTGTTAGCAAATTGGGGGTGCTTCTAAGTCTCCATACCTTCTCTTTCCTCTACTACCCCTTTTGTCTGAGGTTGCTGTGTTCCTCCTGAAAATTTTCCAGGACTTTTCCAAGAGGCTTAGTCTCAAAAGCCAACCCAAATTTCCCCATGAAACTGCCATGCTGAAGGTGACCTTCTCATCTCCCTCCCAAAGTTGCCCAGCAATTTCTTTCCAGCAGTGAGAATGCAATAAATCACTCTGCTAGTGCAGAGGCAGCTATTGCACTAGAGCTGTGTAGCAAAGTGAGTCTCATTCTACCTGTAGGTTTTTCCCTCTGCTTTGGAAGGCAAGAGAAGTGTTTAGAAATATATTGCTGATTACCATATTTGTGTTCTGTAATTCTTCACATGTCCAACTCCACCAGGAGCTTAACTGCAGCCAGTGGGATCTTGCAGTCATTAACATTTACAAGGCAGCAGTTCACAGTTGTTGAACTAACAACCTACCTCTAAGAAACTGATTTTTCTCCCCTCTAAGTATTGACACGTGCTCCACTGACTGTGATGCTTATTCACAGTGACAGTGTGTTTGGTAGGATTTCATGTTTTCACAGGATTTGTCTTGTGCAGACAGTTTCTAATTTACCTCTGCTCTTGTTTTAATTCAATCAGCTGATGGAGTGCAGCTGATCTCACAGCACATATGGCTTTTCAGGTTTGAAAAAAAAAAACTTGAATATTTGATGGGCTGATCCTTAACGCTTTCTGCTAAAGGATTAGCAAGCCTGCTAATGAGCCAAGGGATCCCAAGTGGGGAAGGGGAAAAATACATAAAAAGATTCTAGTTTAATTCTGTTTTTAACATTGTCCAAATAAGGGACACTCTATATACACTGATTATTTTCACAGGGTAGAAAGACTCAAGCAAATTACTCATCAAAGTTGTAACACTTAAAATGCCATGGTTTTGTAAGTTGATGTCCTGTAGCCATGGGGAGTCATGACCTATTTGCAAGGCCACCAGTGGGTGCTTATCCCTGGGGCAGGAGGCTTGTGACACCAAGCAGACCTGCCCTTCACTGGAAGTGATATTTGCAGCTACAGCCTCAGTCCTTTCACTGCCTCCCCAACTGGTTTTTCTACCTTCCCTGAGAGAAACTCACCTGGCTGCCACCCCACACCCCATCCTGCTTCCTCACTGCTACATGTTATCCCACGTCACCTGGCTGTGCTTGGTTTTCCTCCAGCCCTTTCTCTCCTTTGCTGTTGCTCTATCAGCTTCCTGCTGCCTCCACATCCTGCAGCCAGACCCTGTTTGCAGGTCAAACACTCAAACTATGCCTGTCTCAATGGATGTTCAACACCTCTCACGTCAACACCAAAAAAACCCAGGGAATTCACAAGGAACATCTTCAATAATTAGAAGCTCAGCTTGCCTGTGGGTTTCCTTTCAACAAAGCTACTGCAACTCTAGGAAAACACAGTTAAGACTAAGAATAGCCAGATCAATCTCCAAGCACTTATCTTACAAACCAAGAACTGCTTGCACTTGACACACTCCTTTTCTCCTTAAATCCGTAGCAAATACACTCAGAGTGCATCCAATATTGGTTGCAACAGTTAGCTTAGTGGAGGCACAGGACTCCTCCTGCTCCCATTTTTTTGCAGGTACTACAGCAAAATAAGTGTTTACTCCAAACCCCACAAGTCATAACAAAACACACAGCTACACACAATAATTAAATCAAATAGAAATCAGTCAAAATTATTAATCTCACTTAGCAAGTTTGTGTTTTATCAAGAAGTGAATAGGTTAGCTTTGGTGTTGTCTCAGGAACTCATGTAGCAAGTGCTCCAGGCACGGTAGAAAAAAAGGATGTTTTTGTAGAGTTAACTCTTATTTTCTGCTTCAAAGTTTTCTACCATATCCTCCACCAACTATGCAAAAGCTTAAAACGAATTGCTTTTACAGCTACTGACGAGTAAAGAGGCTTTTCTCACCTGATTTGACATTACATCTGTGACTAGGCCCTAGTGGAGTTATTTACATTGCAGGCTTTCTTAGAAGTTTCTCTGTCCTCTATGTGTATGCCTGCAGCTGGACAGAGAAGCCACTACGCTTTGAAGAAGTTACTATAAATTAGTGCATGGGGTTAGATGAGGTTCAGGATTCCTGCAGTGATTATAAAGTCAGGAGGAGTCCTTACAACAGCTCCAATCTCCACAGGGTTACTATCTTGTTAATCAACCTCCTTCAGGACTCGAAGCAGTTCTGTTCTGTCTCTTAGCTCTTGGGGGCTTTCTTTGCAAACTGTAGTTTTGTGCCAAAGAATCTGTCAAATTACAAAGTCTATGGAGCTCTGATACATTCGCTAAAATGGCATCGAAAAAGGCTAGACTTAAGCTGCCCGCATTGCACCAGACAGGACAGAGTCAAAAAGTACATGTCACAGTTAGTGCAAAATAAGATTTGGTGGTTTTAAAGTTATGCCTGAAATGATTTTGCAGTCCAGGTCCAAATGTTAGCTCTGGCCCTGTCCTGAAACCAGAGGTTGACAAGATCTATGCACAAACTAGTACTTGCCTTCTCCAACTTCCGGACGGAAGGAAACACAGGGGAACAGATGGAGCCCTTGGTCTTGACAGGAAACACAGACATGCTGTGGAAGTACCTATCCTCTGCAAAAAGCCATAGCCTGACTTCTGCATGGAGTTTTGCTTTGTGCAAGAGGCAGCTAAAATAGGGTGCAAAGTTTCTTAAAAAGATAAATTTTAAGCACATTCTTCCTTTTCCTGACAGCAGAGTGGCCTGATACTAAACACATTGCAATGCGCCTGCCACCTTTTCTGGAGGGGAAAAGAGGGATTGAAGCTCCTGTGGCTTTTCATTGATTGCTTTTGGGCGCCTCCACAGGAGCTTCACACACTCTGTCTGAAAAGGAGCTAAATTTGCTTTACTATGTGAATAGCACCTCCAACAAAAACATGGGAATGGCATTCCTTATAAATGATCTGTCTTAGAAAACTAGAAAGTCTGTGTTGAAACAAAATGGATCTGTTCAGGACAAAAAGAGGGCATGGACAGTTCCCTGATCCAGAAAGTTCACTTTTCAGGACAAAAAGAGAGAGCACATGGATATATCTGCCTGTCTGGATGCGTTCCTTTGTGACCTGAGCTAGACTGTATGGCCCTGCTCTGGTAGGGGTTTGGAATCAATGATCTCTTTGGGTCCCTTCCAACCCCTGACATCCTGTCATCCTGTGATCCTGTGACCTGACAAAGGGACAAGTGGGACAACAACACTCAAGCATGAATAACAGTGGTATATCCCTGACCATACCACTGTTTTTCCAGTCCTTATGAAAAAGGAGGCTCTTCAGAGGCATGGAGCTAACTGCGAAAGCTTCTTAGATCTGATGAGAATCATGGGAGAATGTATTTGATGTAAAACTATGCAACACTGATGGAGGCTGGCATCGCCAGGTAAGCTAAAGTGGGAGCTAGTATGTTACACTGGACTGGTAGACTTAAGGCCTTAAAATGAGAGACAAACAGCTGTACTTGATGTGATAGAGAAGGAGATGACAGTAGTGAGATGTAAGGACAAATACCTTTGGGCAAGATGTCAAGGTAGAAATGATCTGTGCAGCAGCATGAATTGAGGTGGGTAATGTTGCATTTGTCAAAGCCTAGGAAAGGATGTTGCAGCAATCATGGTGTGCAATGAAAATGTAGACCTGAAACTTACATCTTTGTGAGTGAAGAGCTTCAGTTAGAAATGCTATGGAGTAACAGCCTGCAAGATTTACATGTGGTCTTAGGTACAGGGACATAAGGGAAGTTCAGAATAGAAAGTGATAACCAGTTTGTAGACCTGGAGGCTGGGCAGATTGGAGAGGTTACCCACTATGACTGAGTATTTATGTGAGGACAAGAGCTAGAGGATGAAAACATCATGTTCTTTATTTTTATTTACTAAGTCTCAGCAGACAGCAAGAGACTGATGAAAAGTTTGGTTGTTTTATTAAATTCCTAAGCAAAGAATTTGTGAGTAAGTGCTCATGAATAAAAGGGTCCCATCCAAGGATATTCTGAAGTGTCATAAAAATGTTTCTCGAGGAATGCTCACACGGAGAAAAAACAAAATGAAAAGAAAGCAGTGGCTGTGTTCACTACTTTGGAGATGCATCTTAACATCTGTACCCATACAGTGCATTTTTCTTACCAGCTGAGGTTTCTTATGTACCTATGTTCCCCTGCATAGAAGGAACCATGTTTCTTCTACATTTTTTGCATAATCGCATAAACCAAAGCGCGCAACCTAAGGAGGAAGACCACCAGCTTCTTTGACTGCTTGTTTTACAAGCCTTGTGTAAAAAAGGGGTGAATGAGCTTCACATCTCATCATATACTTAGTGCATCGTGAAAAATGTAAAAAGCTCTCATGAATTATACTATCTACTGCTAATTTGTAACAAAACAGCAGGGATTGAAGCTAAGGCTTGTTGAATATGCAATTCAGTCCTACAAAAGCCCATTTTGTAAATGTTAGCTGAGTAAAAGCTCTGACAGTGAAGTCATAAGCAATACATCATTACCCTTCGATAAACTCTTTGTCCAGTTTAAGAATTAAAAGCTGTATTTAACATATTCAAGGAGAAGGGAGAAATGCCTTTAGAAAGAACAGCCTTAATGCACTACTAATCTCTAAACCAAATATTTATAGCCCAATAGTTTATAAACAATCTAAAATATTTGGGTAGCGAATATCCAAGAGCTGGAAGCGTGCACAGTAATAGGGCCATTTTACCATTCAATCTACCTTGCTTGGTGTTTCAATTACTGTTATATCAGATTTACAAGCATTGTGAATTGTCAAATTATGTTTAGAAAAAGAACTCAAAAAATCACTAGCTGAAATACATGACAAGGTTTCATTGTTTATAAATTTGCCTGCCTCAGAAAATAATCAATACCAAAGGTGATTCAAGCCCAGAGCTGTCTGGATGTGTATTAATTCATTCCATGAAAATAAACTAGAAATTACTAAGATAAAAGAAATATTAATGAAATATGGAAATAACCATGGATTTTCTGCATTGTCATTATATAATGGACATAATGGACATAATGACATTACATAATGGATTCTAATTAAATCCAGGTGGAAAATGACCTTCCTAGACCTCCCTTCAAAATTAAGATTTTTGACAGTCATGATTAATGGAAACATGCACTTTGCATGGTTTGTAAACCTGAAACATCATTGTACATTTCAGTTTATAATTTATCCTATTATCTGCTTCTGCATGCATGAAGGTCAGCCGTACTGGCACAAAGTAGCAGTGAAATCGAGAGGCTGTGGAAGGCTGTTTTCACAGATTTTTCAATTATTTTTCATAAGGAAGTAATTTTGCCTATTTTTTTCCCCTAGAAAGATAACAGTCTAAAAGAATAGTATTTTTGATAGTAGTAATTGCAATATTCTTGCTATTCTCTTGACTTTTTAGAGTAAACAAAATGGTACTGCAAAAAAAGTGTTCTTAAGGATTCCTACCCGTAATATTTCTTCAATGCAGCTGTTATCTCCTGTTCCACTGTCCTGTAAACAAAATGAGAAAGTAGTTTGTTTGTGTTTTAAAAAGAAATAACAAATAACAGGTTTTAGGACACGGTTGTCACGTAAAATATATTCCAACCTCTATTACAGTTTCAAAATGAGGCTGTCTTTCCAGCATCTGAAAAGTAGCACTGCTTAAAATATTCAAATTATTCTCCATCAAGCACTACAGGAAGATGTAATATTTGCAATGTTTACATATGATTGCAACATATTTGTATAAATTTGTAGGATTTTGTTTACACCACTTCTGGGTGCAGTTCTCGCTGTTTTGGCTGTACTACACATGAGCATAAGCACAACAGCTATTGCATGTACCCAGAACCAATATGTGCATTTATTTGTATCATAAAAATAACATCTCTCTGCATCCTTTGTGCAGGAAAGACCCTGCAGTGACACTGCCTATGCAAAGCCTGACAACACACAGGGTAAAGCCAGCTGTGGTGGTGATGGGAGAGCTGCAGAGATGGCAACATTGAGCATGAGGCATGGATTTGGCAGCACAGCAGTCTTGAGGAGGCTACAATTCCCTAAAATGCCAACCTAAACCCACCCATACATTGTGGAAATGAGGGCACAGAGGAATTCAGCTCTCCTGAACTGAGATACTCTTTCAGTATTTCCAGAGCCACTCTGGAGAGGAGAAATAAAAGCATCCCCCTATAGGAATCATCCAGCCAGTGCCTCATCTACATGCTCAGCTTGGTGGTTCTTTAGGACCCAAACTTCTCCCGGCAAAGATGAGGCAGCACAAATCACCAGACTGCCATACTTATGCCACACCCCCTCTCACATGCCTCCTGCCCACAGCCCGCCTTGTGCTGCCCAGAACAACTGGGAAGAGAGGGATCATGATGGATGGAGGTGACAAAGCTTGAGAGGGTGCCTGTCTCCTGCAACTTTCCACAGATGGCTGCTGCCTCACACAATTTTTCTGGAGATTTACTTCACCACACTAAATTCACTGATAATTCCTCAAAGAAAAGTTTTCTTCCTTTTGCAAAACAGATTTAACTCAGAAAGAATCTTCCCATACAGCAAGGGGGCATGGAAACAAAACCAATATGATTAATTTTCCTATCCTCAAAGAGCTAGCAGGTAGGTGAGCTTCATCTTCACATCACTTTTTCAAAAAATACCTAGAAGTTCTGAGTTTACAGGTGCCCACTGTTGAAACATTAAGGCAATCTGATTTTCCAAAGTACTGAGCTCTTCTTACCTGGAAATCAGACTTCTCTACTGGATTGGTATTTGGGCACCCAAAAAAAAAATCACAAGGCGTTTTCAAAAATTAATACCTCTGTGCCTACTAGACCCAAATGATCCCACTTGCCAGTGTGGGCAAGTCCTGCTCCTGGACACTGTCACTGCCACTGCCATTCTCCAGCCTGAGCTGAATGACTGAGGAGGTCTGGATTCACAGCCACTCATGGCCTACCAGCTGTAACCAAGGTCAGAAATGCAACAGCCACGCATATGCAAGCGAGCAATTTATGTATCACAATTTCTTTGTGCATGTTACTTCATGCTAATTCATAGAAAGTTGTAAGTGCTTTATTGTCAGCACTCCTGATATTTTTTTGCTGGATATGGCCCTTGATTGTTAAACAAATGCATCATACTAACTCTTTTTTGTGTAACACAGTCCGTCCGCTTTACAGCTCACCAGGAGTTAACAACATTGATTTCAGAGGGAAAGGAACTAAGAATGCTATAAAGTCAGCCTTTGGAGAATTACTCCTATATGATGTATAGATGCCAAAGAGACCCTGCAGCCTTCAAGCAGACTGCCCTGTTCTGATCTCAGCCCTCTCCCCAAGGAGCTGCACAGTGATGTGTGGCCTTCCTGACACTGGAGCAGGGGTGCAAGTGTAAGAGTGCATGTTGTCAATGAAGCTAACAAGACAGAGAGAATCACCACAACAATCTCTGTATATCTAAGAATTTAAAAATTCATATTAGCCAGGTTTTATTCCTCCTCTCCTTGTGGTTTTCCATCCATTTACTCCATTTCCTTCCCCAAACCATGGCTTATAATTTGTTATCCCATTAACAACAGTGAAGAGGGTAAAGCCCTCATCATGAGCACCTTGTTTACAGAGCAATGAATCAGTTGCCTGACCTCAAGTTTGCTATTCTAGTCCATTGTCGTGTTACAGGAAGAGGGTTGAGAAGATCTACTATCTCCTACTATACACATTGAACATATGGCAAAATGCTGCTCTTCACTTTTGTCTGATGACAAAAATACTAAAGGTAAATTTGGCAATAGGCTATTCCAGATTAGAGTTAAAAACAAGCATCTCATATAAAATTAAATATCCATCCAACACCTGTAATCAAATGAGTCTGCAAATACTCATCAGCAAGAAATTGCACTTCCCATTACCACAGAACTAAAACTTTAGCTATTCCCCTAGCACATCATATCTCTGGGCAGGGAGTAAAGTAACTTCTCACATCTCTGTCTCAATATCATCACACTGCCTATCAAAAGGGAAAAAAAAAAAAAGCAGCTGGAAACACAAAATCAAAGACAAGATGTGAAAAACTCAAAACAATATTTGAAAAAACCCTCTATGTCTATATTTTCCTCTTTGTTCTTCAACTCTTGAGTGCCAAATATACATTTCTTTATGTTTGCTTTGAATACTTGGGATATACTGCTGATATCAAACTTTCTAAAATAAGGATGAGGAAGTTTAGACACAATACTCTGCACACAGCAAGTGACTTCATATGGCCTGGGGCTGTTATTTTTTTCGTATAACACAACGTAGAGGATTATTGCAGGACCTAAGGTGTGCCTAAATTGTCTGTAGATGTTGGTATGGAAAAAACTATTCTCACTTGTAGCTCTTATTTATTACATTTCTACTTATATTGTAGAGAAAGCCATGATGCCTGGGAATCTGGCCACCTGAATTTAACTTCATGGCTGTATTTTAAATATTAAAAAAACTCAAACTGGTGAACATTTATTGAAAAGTGAATTAAAAAGAAGTGATTGCAACAAATAGCACAGAGCACTTGATGCACTATTTGTATCAGTGGAGTTGCCTGATCCAAACCCTGTTGCTCTGGTCCTGGCTGTGTGACACAGCACCTGCATAAGGCTGATGTCAGCAGTGTCAGCAATCTGCGCAAAACAGTCCCTGCACCCTGTCTAACTGTGTGTTACAGTATGCTTGTGCAATAAACGTTTTAATTACTTAACAAAAACAACAACAAAAAAGACAAAATAGAGGTTTTGAGGCTGCTGCTCCCAACTAAGCTGAGGAGCTGCTACCCTGTATTTATTCCGACATTGATCAGCCCAGCTCATTTGCCTCCCTTTGCATTTTGTGATCTGTCATAAAAAACCTCACATCACCGAACCTCCAATGAACCACCAGCAAAGCACTGGCAAGTCCCAGGGAGCTAACAGGGAGAAGTGGGCTCCAGCCTCTTCCCTTTCTGTTGCTTTACCCATTGCCTTCATTACCCAGTCAGCACAGCCTGAAGAACGCCAAGCATCTGCACACACGTGTGGCTGGTGCAGAGTCTGGCAGGAGGATGTGAGGAGCTGCCGCTGAGGATAACGGCAGCGGCTGCTGAAGAAATAGCCGGGAGCACTGCACCACTGATAACACGAGCAGCTAATTACCATGCAAAGCACAGAGAACTGTAAGAAATAAGGCTGACTAAAGGCTACATCGAATTCTTGAGAAATGGGATGTAATTTCAAAAAAAGCTACATCTGTACAAATTTTATTTCAGAGCATTACTTTATTTTTTTTCCCTTACCAACAGCTTTCACATGGAGATATATTAAGAAACCTCTCTGAAAGGAACTGCCTATCTGTGATACTTTCCTGTCCTTTCAAATCTTTGTGTTAAGGAAGGAAAGAAAGAAAGAAAGCATAATCTTCTGCAAGGATCTATTTCCATTTTAGCCTAAGAGATTTTTATGATGTGAGCTTTTGGTACTGTTATTATTTAGACTGTGATAAGTGTTTTTACAAAGTCTCCAAAAGATACTGGCTTTTGGCACCAATATAAATGTAGCATGATTAAGATATCCAAAGGCCAAGGTACATATTCACCCTCTTCCACTCAGCAGGTGTCAGGCTGAGTGTGTCAGCACTTGAATGCCAGTCATCTGCAACCAGAGGCATTGCCACGCCTGCCACATATACATCCTTTGGGTGTTATCTTTGCTTCCTGGGCAGCTTTCAACCCTGCTCTGCAGAGGCACAGCACAGCATTGCTTAACCTGAGGCTGCAGGATTTCCCCTGGGGCCTAAAGCAAAGCCTCAGGCAGTAAATACTGCAGACAATAACCTAAACCCATGACTAACAAAAAATAGGAAAAAAGTCCACATCAGTGGACCTTGATGTGAAAGCATATTAGAAATGTTTCTATGCCAAGGAAGACCATGAAAGTACGGAGATACACACACCAACATATGTATATATACCACTTTCTATACAATTTGCTAGAAAGGAATTTTCAGTATGGAGAAAATAAGTAAAGTCCTTATCTTTTCGCTTATTCATACATGCAGCCTCTGTCCGTTGGGTTGTGGAGAACCATTGCCCTCAACAAAGTTTCCTTTTGATCATTTCTCTGGAGAGACCTTAACACCTTCAAGTCATGGAATTAAATGTTGAAATGCAAGAGGGAGATGTGCCTGAGACGTGAATTCTGGGGTTTCTGTGGAAATATAGCCAGGCTGTGCAAAAGCATTTTTTGGAAGAGATTATTTGCAAATGCCCAGAAAAGGCTTTTAGACATTCCATGCTTAACTTGCTGTTGATATCCTTACATGTGCTAGATCCTTCAAAAGGGTCTTTATGGCAGGGCTTTGCTGAACCGACACCATTCTGGAGAGAAACAGCACAACTTCAGGCCTTGGGAAAGGTGGGATGGTCAAAAGATTAGACTTCAACATGGTTAAAAACTCTGGTTTTGATTCCTCAGGAAATGCCCATGTGTTGGAATGTATTTTCATACTGAATTGTGGTGGAGAGGCAGACAAACAGCTACATGTAGATTTTATCCCATTGGTTATGCTTCCGTTAAACATGCAGTTGTGTAGCATCACTACCTTCAAAATTGTATTTTAAGAAGTGTTCTCCAGTTGAGCTGAGACATGAAAGTTTGATACTTTAATGACAAATTTTAAGAAACAGAAATAAAATTTGTATTTACAGAGTAAGATATGGCCTAAATCAAGAAGTCTCTAAACCAAAATATTGAAATGTTTCACTTTGACTCCAAATCTGGTAATTTTTTACTTTAAGAAAATATTTTCTTCAAACAAGAATGAAAACAGGTTTGGTCAAAATCAACAAAGATGCAGACATTTTTAGTTCTGATAAACTGGAACATCCCATAAGAAAAGGCCTGAGTAAGAAAAACCTCTGACCAGAACAGAATTAAATTCAGTATTTAAAAAAAAAAAAAAATCTCCTTTTTCTTTAATGAGAATGGCATTTTCATCTCGATGTTTGACATGAGACCTAACATCAAAGTTTCCATGTACATGTAAGAAGGCTGGACTTCAAGGAGCCACAGCAGACTGCAGTCTGCTTCATTTCACCAATCAGCAATAGTAACACTTGTGCACAGCCCTTAAAGGGAGAAGACTCCTTGTCTCTCCCTGAGGATGTAGGCAAGCATGGCTGAACTGAGTAAGGTTACACCAAGGAAAGAGAGAATAGGAGACTGCTGAGAGAGCTTGATTTTCTGTTGTTCTTGGTATTTGAAAGCTTTACTTTGCACTTGTTTCTTACTACTGATTTGGAGTGCCAGTTGCCATGGTCAGCTGACAGAGTACTTCTCTCTTGCACTCTGCACTGCTACAAGTAGGAGCTGTTTCTCTTCTACTACTAGAAATTGCTGCTGCTTCTTCCTTTGGCATAGAGATGTGCAAGGGGGAGATGAGGATGAACAGCTGAATTCTCCTCAAGCACTGTGTCAGAAAGTGTTGCACTAATTAAAGTTATTAAATTCACCTAATTTACAGTGACTGTTAATAAACTGTTAGCCTTAATAAGCCCATTCCCTTTTGAAATGGAGCTTTCATATTTATTATGGGGATTATTTTTCCTACCATGGGATCTTGCAACATTGTTCTTGGTACAAAAGGGAAGAGGAGAAAGGTTAACAAAGATTTCATTTCAAGGGAAAAAAAAAGGAATGAAGAGCAAGTGATGAAAGTCATCTAGCTTTGCTTTGACGAAAGAATCTGGCTGTACTAATTGGGGGCCTCACTGCAAGTGGAATATCATAATGCCCTAGTCTTGTATTAGGAACATGTTCTGGCTAATTGAAGAAGCTTAATCAAAACTCAATCAAAAACTAGAGAGAAAGGCCAAATCATACGATAGACTTGCTGTGCGCACTAGAAAGGGGATACTAATCACACAAGAGTACATTTTGCTCTTGATGAGTGATACTCACTCAGGACAGTGTGCTCAGCAGCTCTCCCACAACTAAAGTATAGGATAGCAGCTTTTGGAGAGCAGAGCTTCCCAGAACAAAGTCTGTAGAGTAGTTTATAATGCCAAAAGCCAGAGTACCACCAGCCTTAGGCTATACTGGCCTCCTATGTAGACCTGAGGGGCATGAAAGTATCCTGAGGGTAAGGCTGGCATCTAGCTGAAGATGGATTTACTGTGGATATGTAAGTAAAGGCATGCACTGTATTGTACTTTAAGTAGCAGGGAGATGAGGTTAGAATGTAACTCCTCTAGTGTGAACCCATGGCCTGCCCAGAGCTTGAAGCACCTCCTGCCCATGTAGTGTCTGACCTAAACTAAGTATGGAAAGTTTGGGGTCAGAAAATGAGCTGATGCTGAAGGTCGACTGTCTGGATGGCTACTGAGATCTTCGTTAGGGCTTAGACACCTACAGTCCAATTTGGAAGGGGTCTAGAAGTCCTGGGTCCAGCCAGGTATTGAGAGATCATCTTCAAACTGATGAGATGGTTTGAAGTCAAGTCTCAGTGTCTACACCACAAAAAAAAAAATCAAGACAATTAGAGGCCAAGAACCCTTCTGAAACTTCCCCATCCTCTCCACCCCTAAGGGCCACTGAACAGTCAATGAGTGGAGCTGCACTGGTAACATTTCATCTAATAAAAGATTTGTGGGAGTCTCAAATGAAAGCTACTGGAAGATCGGTGGAACAATTTTACAGGCTTTTACATTATATTAATAAAAATAAAAATCCAAACATGCCAGAATTACATTGTGACCCAGAACAATAAAAAGGAGCTGTAATGGAGAAGAACTGCTTAGTTCTATTAATAAAATATAAAGGCTTTATTGTTATTGGGAAAGATTGATTGTATCAAATCAATATCATGTCACAATATATTAATGTTTTTCTTCACTAATGAAAAAACAGGGTCTGATGTGATTACACTCTCTTGCTATCCATTTGAAAAATATAATGAGATGGTAATAATGAAGACTGCAACTTGCAATTTTACTCTTTGCTACATGCTCGATCCTGGGAGGTGCTGAGTAAGTGACCTTGGCTTTCAGTGAAGTCCACAGGAACTGAAGGTAACTGACATACACCGAAATGCTGTCAACAACCCTCTGAATGGAGTTCCACAGCCCCTCTTCTCACCTAAAAATTGGAAATGCCTTTGGCATACTACATTTCCTGAAGCACTGCATGCATGCTCTGAACTCATTAAGTGACTGCTTGCCTGACACAGCTGTCTATTTGTTGGAAAGTTTCCATTAGGAACACCAGAGCCTTTTGGTTTTGTGATAGGAAAGGCTTTTTAGTGAAGGTATGGGCTTCTCCCCTCAGCTCATACAGTCCTTCAACACCTGCCCCAAAGACACTGCCCTGGGAGCTTTTCTCCCCACTAGACGCCTGTCCTCCCTGCTGCACAGATCCCATTAGTGTCAACTGGAATGTGGGTGCTTTTAGTGATGTGGACACTTGTCTGCTAGGACCTGGACTGAGACCAATCGCTTGCATTTAACATCTTGCCTGCGTGTGTTTGGGGAGAATATGTTACATCTGTATAGTTGCAACAGTTGGAAAAACAAGTGCTATGGAACTGTTAATCTTTTTGTGACATTTTAATATGAATTTACCATCAGCTAGTATAATATTCAATAAATTAAATTGATTATTTTGCCAAGAGATCTTTTAAAAATGTTAATTAGCAATAAATCAATAAAAACTATTCAACGTGAAAATCAATTACATCCCTGTTTACATTAGTTAACTCCAAACATTTCTGTTTGTGTGCTTGTAATTAGCAAGCTATAAAAGATGCCATAAATAGGCGCATAATGAGAGGAACTGTTTATAAATGATAATTGGTATTCATTCCCACTGAGCTAAAGGTTATGTGATCATGAACTATCGTGCAGAAAGGGTTAAACCTCTTACAGATAGAAGGTTTTACAGTACACAACTCTGCAGAAATCTCTCCCTCAAAAGGCCTTGATGGAAGAAAGCTGCTGTACATGAGTGTTTGATGAAAAGAGTAACATCTATCAGGCATTCCTTAAAGCCTATTTACATCCATTTAGAAACAGCTCACGGGGAAAAATCTACCCTTTGGGCTGTGGTGGAGAGAGTAAGAAATGGAGCCTGGCATGAGGAAATCAATGTTGATGAAACATTGAATCACCTGAACAGTATCTTTGTTAAGTCAAAATGAAAGATATTAACATTAAAATGCTATTAAAAACTGTGGGTGACCACCCTTTTAAGAAGGCTGAGGACAGGATAAAGGAAACAAGGGTGATTTTTGTCATGATGGGTAACAATGACATTGCTCTACCCAATACCTCACCAAAAAGGGTGTCGTTTTCACAGCAGGCTAAAAGAGGATGACAGGATCTTCATGCAGCAGCCTAGAGCCCAAAATTCTGACCAGCAGCCTGTATCTCCTGAAGGTAACACTCAGTTATTTCTCATGATAGGCTGATATACAGAGATGGAAAAACTCTTTCCTAGAGAGAAAACAAATCTATCATTAATCCCTATTGCTGAAAATTGCCTTCTCAATTTTAGAGTCTGAGACCTGATCCAGGCTTAATAGGTCTCACGATCCGGAGAGCAGAATAACATTTGGCTTTCTACTGAAGCATTTTGCTAGTCCAAGGATGTCACCAGCATCTGACAGTTTTGACTTTAATAGTGCTTGCTTCACAGTAAAATAAATGTCATCCTTTCATTATAACTGTTTTTGTGAGAGCAACAATCACCAAGAACTTTTGATGGAAAAGGTCTGAAAAATAGGCAGACCAGTGTGCATATGGTGACAAAGCCAGTGAGGTTAATCTATTTACAAGTCCAGAAATAAAACACTTTTTCTATTTTGTCTGGGCAGTTGATGAATATTTCCTCTCTTTTTCTGGATCATGACTTAAAAGCAATTTTGGCCTGAGACACTTACATTGCACTTCTTTCCTTGATTTGCACAAAATAAAATTGTTTCATGGAAAATATAGATCAGGAATTTAAAATAAAACAAGTCTATTTTGTGTAAGGAACAGAGCATCATATGCATTGGTTAGAGAATGACTGCTCAGTCTCATTGCTAAGACTGCAAAAACACATTCTGGTCATGGCAATTATGACCTGGACAACTATTTGCTCAAGAGGGGTATAAATACCTACTGGATACCCAACGTGGGTCTACTCAGGTGGATTCTCTTAAAAACCACACAGAAGCTTATAAATTCTTCAAGCTGCAGTGAAAATCTCAGCAGAGCTTTATGGTGCTCTCAACATTCCTGTAAGTCAAAAGAAAAATCCAGTCGTACTGTGGTCAGTGACAGACTGATGGAAACACATTCACTGCAAAGCTTCTGAAAACAGCAATCTCTAAAGATCTCGCAGAGATAATACAACACATAAAATTTCAAGTGAAATATCAGTGCTGCAATGTCTTTAGGCTCACACATTTAAATCCCTTCCAATTAACAATGTACATGACACCGTGTATATATCAAGGTACACAAACATGTATGTATGAATCATACAAAAATCCTTTTCAAAAGTTGCCTGAAGAAAGTCTTAAATCTTATCAGCTGTAGTCTTAATATGAGAATTAATAAAGTTGCAGAGTAGACAGATATCTTCTTTATTTTTCCCATCCTCTCTTTCCCAAGTCCCACCAAAAGATTTGTTTTCCCATCGATTCACCTCAGGGCCATATTGGGTCCTCCTTGGTTGGGGAGGAGAAAACCTGTTGGCCAGCTAGGCAAGAACCAGGCACTGCTGTGCTGCCTTGCAGAGGACTTGCCCCCAAAAGTCAGGATGGCTCCGCATCTGCAGAACCATTTGCCCCAAGAAGTGGCAGCTGCCTAGCACTTGTCCCTGCTTTACTGTGGGTTCCGTGACAGCACCCTACTCTTTGGGCAATCAGAAGACCAGAAGCAGAAGAATAAACAGTGTCCAAGGTTTGGGGAAGGTTGTAGGTATCTCCCAAGTAGTTGCATACTACTAGTTAACATTTTTGTGATGGAAGCCACACTGATCCGTCAGGATTAAAATCATCTTAGTTCTTTGTCTTTTGGCTTTCATTTTTCATATAGTCTTTTAAAAGGTGTATTGCACCTGAAAGTCTCAATGTTTTCTGACTTTCTTCTGACCTGTCATTGTTACAAGTAACAGGGAGACTGAAAGCAGGAAGACAGTTTGCCCTCAACTTTTCCAGATTTTTCATCTTTCAGCTTGCTTTTCCTTCCAGTAGATGTTTGCCAGTTCTCAGCTCTATGCACAGAGCTCTCCCACACAGCTAAAGATTAATAGAGCACCACTTAAAATACCCAGAAATACAAAACTGTACAGACCACAGCTATTGGCCATGTTTCTCAGAGCAGTAAACACGTTTTATTGTCACAACAGCTTTCTTTTTAATACAGAAAATGAGCAACAAGTCACTTGGAAACAGCGCGGTGTCACAAGGGCATGACTGGTGTATAATCTGCAAAGCTCTAGCTGGTGCCTACAGAGAACTGCTGTCCCAACAGCCTTATTGTCGAAAAATTACTTTAAATTCTATATGCATCTGCATTTACACACATGCAACACACAATATATAGAGGTGGGGAATAAAATGAAAGTAACAGACAGTGATAGCAGAGTTTATTTTTTACTGGGCTGCAGACCAAAACCAGAATCACACTGCATGAAAAGGGTGTGTGAAAGGTTAGGCTGCCCTCAGGTTTGGTTTGGGTTGGGTTTGATTTCCAAAACTTTCATGGCCTTTATTCAAAAAGGCCAGCTGCTTCCTGGATTTCTATTTTTACTTCTTTCTTGATAAATGAGGAAATCCACCACTTAAAAACAGGTTATTTTATCTCTAGAGGAAGAAATGTTCAATGTAGCCTCGTTTGATTGTAAACGGAAACCACACGGAGCGAAATCCTCTAATACTGCTACAGCTCACAGACATTTCCATCTAGGTTAAGTACAGCAGATCTGCATTTCTTAAGTGGCAGAGGCTGCTCTCTGTCCCTTTAAAAACTGGAAGGTCTTGTGGCACCCCAAATTATAACAACACATACAGAAAATAGGAGTATAGTTAGAAAGCCTGGAAGCCAAGAAGCCACATGCTTCCTTTTTGTTACGTGATCTGGATGAGTTTATTGTTGTGGCTTTTATTCATGTTTCATGATGCTGAATTCTTTAAACTTGTTAATATTTTCTTTTTTTTTTATTGTTCTCTGCTGCTTTTCACTGTTTTATTTTATTCTTTTGTTCCCCAGTGCAACTGAAGGTAATCTAGTCCTGGGCCCATTACCCTCCATCTCTTTGATCTGGCAGTGGGTATCAACAAAGAAGTTATTTGTTCTCAACACATTAAACTCGTCTGTGTAGCTTTTTACAAATTCTGTTATGCAACTTTGATATGGGTTGGAACGAGTTGTCAGGTACTGAAAGGCAGGGGAGCACAAAGACCTCTCCACAAGTCAAGCTATGAATGGTGTCATCTTGCTGTTTCACTTTCAAAGGTGGCTCATACAGGTTTGCTGAATAGAAGTCGTTTGACAGTAGACATCTGAACTTGTATCGTAGATCTAAGACACCTTTATAAGAACTTTGAATATCTTCGCTGAGTGCTGAGCATCAAAGCTTCCTATGTAATAAACTTACCACGAGTTACTCAAGATTTTCAGCATTGGTAACAATGACAGCTGATTTGCCCTGCATAACAAGCTGCCAATAGAATACAAGGGTTGTGATCAATACTTCAACTACCGAGATAAAAATCTCTCTGAAATTCAGGAATTACATTAAGGTCTCATAATTTACTTTATAAACCATCTCCTATAATTTTATGATGAACATGCATCAAGTGTTGCTTGAAATACATTGAATCTTGATTTTTCAAATCAGAATACTAGAATACTGAGTAGAATTGGCAGCATAAATGAATATAATGCATAAAACACAGAAAGCTTTTGGCTGGCTTTTGTACAGAGCATTAGAAACAGAGAAACACACATTGTTTTACAGTGATCTTGCATTAAATCTATTTGTTATGGGTTTGAGGTACTCCAAACTATTTGTTTTGGGTGAGAAAGGATGCTCTGCATTTATGATATATGATACCACACTGTCATCAATTGTCATGCTTTGTTTATAGGACTGAATAATTTGTAATCATCAGACTACTATGTTTAGTCTGCACTCCAGTTTTCTGAGAATGCTTATTAAACAGACTGAATTTTATCTTTTATTTATTTGTTTGCTTATGGATGGGATGATGAGTAGCTCATTTCCCTGAGAATTAATGAACTGGGGAAAGGCTTGGAGTTTCTGGTGACGGTTTTTCCAGGAGAGGAGAGCAGGGCAATGTTGTTCTTGGTCTCTGATTTTTGATTGTATGCCCATATTGCCATGTAGGAGAATTAGGTAATAAGGCCAGAGAAAAGTGCTGAAGATGCAGAAGACTACACACATTCTAAGGGCTTCCTTCAGTTTTCTGGCTCCCTTTCCCCAGCCATACATCCAGCAGCATTTCCTGCATGTTTTATCTGCAGATGTCACTCTAAGTCATTTGCAGCCCAGGTAAATATTGGGGCAGACAGAGGACAAGGAAGCCCCACTAAAACTTGGATTCTCCTGTACCATTTGCAGCAACAGGTACTTAGTGAGGAACAGAATGAAATGTTTTTGGCAAACGCCTCTCTTTTTTTTTTATCATCCTTTTTCTGCCAGAGAAATATGACTATGAAACAAGATACTCTGGGTTATAGGCAAAGACTTTTATCTGTTTCTGTGCTGTGGAAGGCTGTTTTCTATGATTTTGCTGAATCTCCTATAGAGCTGGTAGAAAAATCCACACTAAAGAGCAATCCTTGCCTAATTCACATTTTATATACATTTATGCTATAAATAAAACAGGATTTTAAATACCTGCAGATGAGAAACTAATCAACAGCTGTGGGCTGAATGCCTGTGACACTTAATCTGTAGGGACTGTACAGGCACAGCAGCCCATCTGCACAAATCACCTGTGCAGGTCCGTGCTTAGGGTCTCAGGCATGGGAGTGGAACAGTTACTGATACTCACTCACCAGGCTACCTTGTTGATGGCACTATGTAATAGGATAAAAGATATATACATATATATAAAAGACAAAAGGAAACAATGCTATTACTCATTCCCAGAAAACAATTACAAAATCGAGCCATTGCCTTTGCAAAAGCATAATACTGGTTCATTTGCCACCCAGAATGTCTGCATTTCTAAGCTAAAGAAGAAAAAATACAGCAAGAATGAGGCAGAAGCCAAGCTTACATTTCCATCCTTATCTCTCTGTACCGATACTCTCTCAGAGGTCCCTGCTTGCACAGCAGCTGCTGAATTGCTGCAGTTTACAGTCTGGCATATTAAAATAAACTAGCACTGATTTTTGGTAATTTGCAGTCATGCAGTTGCTGCTGCTGCATAAGCAGTTGATGGATCCCTACAGCAGAGGCAGGAGCTCTTCATCTGTACTCGTGGCATCAGCCCTCTCAGTCTGTGCAAGCAGCAAGTGCAGCAGATACTGCCATGTGAACATACCCAAAGTCACCCATTATTTGTGTCTTATTGCAGTTCAGAGCTTGGTCAATGCTACCCACACAAAAGATGTAATTTTTGAAAGTGGCATACCCTGCCTTTTGATCAGTGGGAAAGGATTAAATGAGGATGTCTTGACTGAAAATAGTCTGCAATCACCTGCATTTTGTATTCATGCATGTTACCGTGAATGCCTGTATAGCACTTTACAGCCACACAATCAGAAACATGTATGTAACTAGATGTGTGTGTAATGGAGTACACTTAGATCTCTAGTGGTATCTATATCTTTAGATATGGAATATGGCTACAATTCTATATGAACAACACTAGGTATTTTTAGGAAGGATAACAGAGTTTCAGGAAGGATAAAAGAGTTGGAGCTATTTTGGTAGGCAGAAGGCAATTCCCTCATAAAATTAAATATCAATTGAAAAAGGAAAAGTCCTCACAAACCCTAAAAAAAAATCCCCGACCCTTAAAATCCTACAATGAGTATTCCGAAACAAACAGGCCTGTTGACAAGACCCCTGCTTATCCAAATCAGGCCTGCAGACTTTAAGCTGATTTCTCAGGCTCTGCCCTTCACAAAGCAGGAGGTAGGGCACAGTGCACACTTTGAGCAGTATCCCCAGGGCTGTTACTCACAGCCACTGGGTGCCACCAAGAGGTCTACAAGGACTCAGTAAAAGTCCTCCATCAGCAGCCTGCCACTGATGCCCAGAAATACCTCCAAGAACAGTTTGGGAGGAAACTAGCCCAATGTTTCTGTTTACCCACCAATTACCTGGACACAGTCAGGCCGCTGTGCTACAAAAATGGCCCCATAATTTGTTTGTCCACAAAATACGAAACAGCAAAAATCTATAGAACATATTAGTGGCTGACTACCAATTTCTTCAGAAATCAAAAGGATAACTAAAATTGGGAACTCATGTTCCAGACAATCAGCAATACCTTGCCCATGGAAAAATCAGTATGAGAAACTGTAGAATTAGATGTAAGGAACTAGCTTTTTCCGCATACTGCCACCTTGCTTTATTGTCATCTGGACTTCTTGCAAAGTGTAGAGGATGGCTTTGGTAAGGGGAAGGAAAGAAGATCAAACTTTTCCACCTCATTGCAAAGAACAAACCAAAGCTGTATATCATCTTGTTTTACATGGTCTCACAAAAAGCTAAGTGAGCAACTGATGCATTCCCTCAGTAAGGCAAATGACATCTTTGACTTGTTTCACTCTTAAGGTCAGGTATCACTGCTGCTGAGCACATCTACTGCAGGAGGAATGGAAGAGGGAATGCAGATGAAATTACAGTTTGTGTTCAACAAGGGTCTAAAGTTTAATGTCTGATACAAAACCAGTGTGCTTTCTAAGACAAACCATAAAAATACAATTATTACGATAGTGTATAATTTACCAAAATACTTTCACATTTTCCAGAGATAATCTGTTTTCTGGTAAAGAGTGATTAAAGAGTGGCCTGAAGTTTGAAACATTAGCATTCCTATTTCACCCTCACCATTCCAGAGGAAGGAGGAAAAGATATGAAATAAAAAGTTTTCGGCTCACAGAGATTCCTAATTCCTGGTATTAATGCCAATATTTCGTCCTCTTTGCTATGTTGACTTACTGCTCTCTCCTGGTGTGCCCATGTCAGCCATGCTCAACTCACATATACTTTGCTGAGGGGGTAAAAGTTAGACCACTCAGATTTGTCTCCATTTCTGAGATAAATGAATCCAAACTCAGCTGATTTGTATACAGCTGCAGGCAATATAAACATGGCTGGTTAGAATTCTTTATATAGCATAAGCCTTTGTACTCCATACTTCATGGAAGTTAATAAGTAGGTGTCAAACTCTGAATTAAAATTCCCAGAAGAGGACACAGCACAAAGGACAATAAAAATGATTTTTAAATAATCATAGGGATAAATAGCATCCACTTCTGACAAATGTAAGTGCTGGCATAAAATGTTATTAGGCTACAGAGATTTTCTTTTGTTCAGGAAGTGTGTTTTATTCTCCAGCAGTGTCATTCATCATCCTAATGAGCCCTCAAAATGTAAATTAAATAGCAAAGTCTGATTCATTCAAAAACATCTTTGTGCTGTGTGTTAAACCATTTTTCTACTTTTATCCTTATATATTGGTTCATTCTTTCATTGCAAAATAACCCCTCAGCCCTTGTATACTTTAATGGCCGAGCTCAAGCAAAGCATATTTTCAGTAAACACCATTTATTCAATGGTGCTTTTGGTACAGTATTTTTTTAAAAAACAAACTACTCATTTAAAAATGTTGTGCCCCTTATATTATATTTGATCCTGAAAATCTCTGAAATCTGTGTGTGCATGTGGTTTTTGTTCTATTCAGTGTCACTTAGTCCAGGGAAATCCTCAATGGAATAGGATTAGAGGAAATTTCAAGCAGCTCTGATTTAGTGAACTGAATACATTAAAAAGTATGCAAACATCATATTTTTTTTGTAATGGCAGGGGGGAAAATGAGAAGAACCCAGGGTCATGAGCTAAATTAGTTCAGATTTCCCATTATCTGTTGATAAGGACATTACCTATTCTTACCAGGAATGCAAAAAAGAGGTTTCACACCTGACCTGAATTTATGCATGGGCACATACACAATAAAAGAGTGACAAGAAACAGGGCCTCTATGGGGCCAAATCCAAACAAAAATGTAACAGGAATAGGAAAAACCAGCAAAAGCGTGCCTGGTTTTGATATGATTAGTCTTCAGTTATCTTTTCTCTGCCTCTTCCCTTCTCTTTGCATTTCTCCAATGCTTCTGTAAATGATCTTCAGTTTATTTTTTGTGTGTATATATTTCTGTGTGTGCAAAATGAAGAAAAAAATACTAAGTCTGCCTGATGACAAGAATGCTGTTACTAAACTACATATGGAAGATTTAAAAGCCACAATCTTCTGAACAAATTACATAAAATCCCAGCATTCAGTGACATTATGCTTTTATGAGGTCAAAATGTTGGAGAGAGACACCAGGGGTTACAATGAAACCATCCAGCTGTGAAAGAGGTAAGTACATGTACAGTGTCTTGCTGCCAGGGATCCAAAAAATGGCCCTAGACCAATTCTTCTTTTATTGCAAACCCAGAGAGGAATGAGTGATGCATTGGTGTAATTGAGTTAAGAGAACCTAAAGACCAGGTTAAGTGTTACAACTTTTAGATAGAATATCTTTGGTGATAGGTGACCTTTGAAAACGTTTCTCCTAAAAAAGTTAAAATGGTGATTTATGGAAGTTCAGTGATGGCTCCACAGTGCAACTGTTAAAAGAGACCGATACATGTAATTAGGTTAAACTCTGCTAAGCAGAAAGAACAAAAAAAAAAAAAATCAGGATTATGGTATGAAATATTATCACTTAAGAAAATTAAGCATCGTGAACCTTAGCTGAGAGAATTTAATAATCCATCTATCATTTATCCCTGAGTGCTGATTCAGAAATCAGAACGGCATTCATAACCGCAGTGATTGATTAAAATAAATGCATACAAGTAGAGTGGTTTATAAATGAAGACAGTAATTTACAAATTAAGGACAGACTTTATGCCTGCAGAATAAGTTGCTGAAGCTGAGAATATTTTTGAAGATACTTCATATATACTCAACATGCAGGAAAGAGTCGCATGGCGCAAAAGCTATCTGAGGTTTTCGCTTTGCTTAACTAGCCTTCAAACACAGAGGAGCTACTAGGATGAAAGGCCTGCCTTCCACATGCTATACATATACACCTAGGTACACCACTTGTATTTTGACTAACTTCATGAATACTGAACACCATTTTTCACACTACAGTCAAAACACAGATCCATGAATACTATATACTAGTGCAAATGAGTCTCTCAAGGTAGTTGTCCAAAATGAAAGCACAAAGAAGTAACAGAGACTCCAGGAAGTCTTCCTATTAAACTTCTGGCCACCTGAGAAGCCAGAAAAGAGAAAGTAAGCAATGGAAACTCTTTATTCTGACTCTCTAACATCCAGAAAACAGCATGATTATGGATTTTATCATGATAAAACCCCCACAATTGTAATTGCATACTTAGAGATGAACAGGGCAGGGCATTGCAGCTTGGGGTTTGTTTTTGGTTTTGTTTTGTTTTTCATCTGCTGTCAGTTTTCATTTGATTTTTAAAATCTAACAGAAATACCAACAATGGAAAAAATTGATGAAACTGTCTGCCCTTGAGTCTTTCTGACTTTACTCAGCATCGCTGAAGCCTCTGCGCTTCCTGGAGAGGCCACCTGAAGGTTAGCTGTCAGTGCAGAATTTGCAACCTCTGCTGATCCTTGGCATCTGCAGCCATTTAAAACATACTCCAAACTAAATACTGTCCTCTGGGAACCCAGTATTGTCCTGATAAACAGTGACCTGTTTGGCTTCTTACCTTGCACTTCTGGAAGGGAGGTACATTGCAAGAAGCTGGTTGCTAAATCTGAAATGACGTTTGCTGTTGTTAATTCAGGCACCAAGAAAACCACAGTCCACAGTCAGGGAACAGCCTCCAGCTCCTGGCTTCATGCCACTTCTAGCTACAGCAAGGAAGGGCTAATGATGGTTTAGATTACCCTTCTGTGGCAAGCTGCCACCACCATGTCTTGGATGGCTCAGTGGTAATGTGAAACCTGGAGGCATCACATTTTCCATGATAAGCCAGAGACCAACAGTGGCAACAAAATGCCAGGACTGAGGAACTGTCTGCTGGACAGCACAAGGATTGCACTCTATAGTGTGTTGCTTTCATCAGTTGCTCCAAATTAAGGAGGACAAAATCAGGATGATTTCCTTTTCAGCCTCTGTCAACCCTGGTTCAGCTCCAGTTGCTTCCCCAGTATCTTGGTGGGTAGATAGTAAATGTCTAACAAAGGGCTTCTACATACTAGCTCTGTGGAGGGTTAGCAACCACTGAATCACTCCAGGCCTCAGCAGTGCCCCAAGATCAGCAGTGACACAGGCACAAGCAGGCCTTTTTAAGGAAATGACAGGATGAGATGCTGATGGCATTGGGTCAGCAAAGGGGCCATATCCTTGCAGGTCTCATCTAGCTGACAGTGACAGCCTAGCTCCGGCAGCTCCTCCACTCACTTGAGAGTGTTCTAGATTGTATAGGTTTGAAAGGCTACTTGTACAGAGAGAACGGGGAAGAGAAGGAGTGAGAAGGAAAAAAGATCTTTGCAAGTATTATCTAATGTTTCTTAGTAAAGGCAAAAATACATGCTGTATTACTTGAGAATCAGATCATGACCATATAATGAAACACCAAGTTACAGTGCATAAATCTAAGGAGAAAGAAATTAAGATTGTCAATAAGATTGCCATTGCCAAAATCAAGCTACTATTTTGCTTCTGAGAGCTTCACTTTCAACCAGTTTTGTTTTAACTGGAGAAGTAAAGTAAGCAGAAGGCAAGAAGCAGGTTCTGTCCCTAAAATCACTTTGAGTTTAAAAAAACTCACAAAGGACCCACGTGTGTACTGGTGATTAGCATAGATCTGCCAAACTTTTAGAGTTTACTTTTAAGGAATGAACATCACCAATGGATGCTGTAGGCTAGATGAATTCCTTGGAGATCCTGAATAAGGAAAGAGGAGTGATCTTCTGGGTCATTTCAGCAGAAATGCCCCATTGTTTGTGGTGGCAGGGAGAAGGGCAGGAGACACAGTGTCTCTGTCAGAGCAAGGCATTCGGCCCATTGGCAACAAGGCTGAAGAAAAGGGTGGGAAAAGATTTCTCAGTGGCTTTGAATGTAAAAAGAAGAAATATAAATTTCACCTGGCAGACAAAAAATGTGATGGAAAGTGATCTTTGTGAGGGGAGTTTGTAAGTGCAGAATGAGAAAACCTTCTCATGAGCATGGAGATAAGACACACCAAGTCAGGAAACAAGCAGGGCTAGGCAAGCAGGACCATTTCAAAGCGTGAATAAAAGACAGGTCCACAGGAAGCGAAGGGTCAGCTCAGTGCTGCAATGCCTCTAGCTGAAGTACATATTTTTCTTGGCTGGCTTGCAATCGCTGCCTGACAGAATGCCCAGGTTTTTGAAAACTAGTTTACAGGATCTAATAAAAAGCGTAGTTTTGCCACAGACTCATTATCAGACCAAGTCACTAACACCTCCATTGCCGTTGAGCTACAGGTCACTCATGGAACAAATCTTATGTGGCAGAATCTGGCCCTTTATAACAAAGCACTGACAAAAGCAGAAGCATTTCTAATCTCAGCTGTGACCCACTTCTACAGTCACATGCCTATGTTCATGTATTTTGTTAAAGGTGATGCATGACATCACTTACTGTACTTGACTCCTTTAAATACCTTGACAGAAAGTTCAGTAAATTATTAATGGTTTTCTGTATAAGCCAGAGCCAGAGCAATATACATAATCATGTGTACTAAATTCAGAGGTATGCATTAAAAAGTAATTATTTTCACAAATTTAATTATATGGCTCTTGTACCAAATATTTCACACGAAAATAAAGGAGAATAAACAAAATGGTATCAAATAGCCTACTGCCCAAAGACTGTGAAAAACAAACTATACAGGAGCTTTTAAAAATACAGGCAGCATTTTGGATAAAATGATGTGTTAGTTCAAGGGCCACTTTCTTCTTTAGCACATGCAGTCAAGTCTTCTGGAATTCATGACCACTCAAAGCCTTTAATGAAAGCTGAGCACATTAGTCAGAATAACCTAATCACTCTGTCTTTGAAGATAAACTCAGCTTTTCTTGCTCATTCCCACATACAGGCACTAGAAGTGTCATCATCATGTAAGACACTTGCTATTAAATCTCTTCTTGATACAAGGCTGACCTGAGGTATGTTTCAGAAATCTTTCTCTTTGTCTATTCTAATCCATCAGAATCCTTTCAGCTAAAACTGCTGCATTTATACATCAAAACTCTATTTTTTTAAGTAAAGCTGTCACTTTTAAGGCATGCATCTTTTCAGAAAAATGCCAGGGATGTTATACTTGGGTGTCCTTCTGCCCAAGAGGCCAACGAAGCCTGAACAATGAAGCAAACAAGACAGCTAATCAATAGCAGTCACAGCACTATTTTTTATCCTCCAACATCTTCATTTTCAACTCGGTACACATCATTACAATAGGAAAACAGGACAGTCAATCTCCATTAGGTTCAAGTACTGCATGAAAGAATTAATTTGGCTGCCTTAAAAATGATGATACAACTGCATGCCCTTAAACCTTTTAAATTTATTCTAAATTTGCAGAAAATACTTGGATAGGCAGATTGCCTAGATATGAAGGCAGGGGTATATTGACTTGTTTTTTCCTGTTGGCACATGTATTTCTTACGGCGATGATTTCTCTGACTATTGGAATACATCCTGTAAATCTTTTAAGGCTTTAGTATAAAGCAATTTCACAAGTACCTGTGTAACTAATCTGATTGAAGGTTCACGATGCCAATTTCTCAGAAGTATGTCAGTGGCACTGAGTATCGTTGCTAGCTCTAAAAAATATCCTTTAAATTTAGGATTTTCAAAGGAGTAAAGGGATTTAGTTGTCCATAAGCCATTGAAATACGAGTGATGAGGACCAAACTCCCTTCGGCTATTTTGACAAATCCATTTCAAGTAACTACCCATTTTCATATTTAATTTGAGTTCAAAGAAGTCAAAGTTATGAATCTCCCCCCCTCCATGCTGACTGCTTTCAGCATCTGGCACTGAACACTGACCTTATGTTAGTTGCACTTGTATGCATATATGCATATGAATACACATGCAAACACATACAGGCAAAGCCACTGAAATGGGCTGGCATATGGCAAGAAACCTTTGCTGACGTTTCAAACACATACACAGGAACTTGCCACAGAGTGAATGGGGTAGAATGGAAAAGCATTCAGAGACTTTTAAGTCTCCCATCCTGCATGTCTGCTAATATACTGATATTTCTTACATTTAACTGAGGATGAACACATGACAACTTGGTTTGCTACAACTTTTCAGCACCTGACAGGCTGCGCTGCCAGGGGAATACTTTCATGCAGCCAGCATCGAAATAATTTAGTGGTTTGTTTATTTTGAAGTAAAACTGACTAGTCTTAGAGTTACTAATTATTATGTGGTTCAGTATGATCAGACATGCTGATTTTAACAAAGTAGAGAAATCTCTACTTCATTAAGAAATAGCCCCATGTTTCAAAACTTTAGCCAATTTTGAACCTCTTGGTAAACAGATTGTTACTTCGGGTTTGTGGGTTTGTTTGTTTGTTTGTTTTGTCCCTTGGGGTAGTAAGCAATTAATACTTAGTCTATAGGCATGAACTCTGAAACATGACTTCAGTAGAAGAGAAAATACGAGAAATGTTCCTGTCAGAAAGTTTATTCCGAATATG
This sequence comes from Indicator indicator, assembly GCF_027791375.1. Classification (NCBI taxonomy): domain Eukaryota; kingdom Metazoa; phylum Chordata; class Aves; order Piciformes; family Indicatoridae; genus Indicator; species Indicator indicator. Next base: position 70,698,530 of record NC_072010.1, on the reverse strand, counting down.
CAGTGTGTGTGGTACTTTCTGGTGGTACTCTATCTGAAATTTTCAAATGTACTTGATTTTCAGCACATTTACAACTATATGTATGAAATTAGAGATCTAGGACAAGAAAATATGACAGAAGTTCTTAGTGCTTTAGAGAAGCAGCACACCAGGAAAGGCCTCTGGGCAAAAGAGTACTGCAACATTTGCAGAGTAAAGCTCCATCATCTAGCAGCCATTCTGAATGTCTTTTAATCTATTTTCTCTCTTTTGCCCTCTGGAAATTTTTTTCTCAATATTAGATTCAGCATGGAAATATTTGTAGGTTAGCCTCAAGTACACTATCCTCTTTAAAGCTTCAGTACATTACAGTGACTGTCTCAATGTTTCTGAAATTTCTGGAAAGGTATGTGCTCTCAGATCATCCTTCTGTATGCGAGTTCTAGCTACATAGTTTGAAAGAGGTTTGTGAATTTGTTTTGGTTTTAATGTTATACATCCCTGATTATACAAGAAAGTGAAGTTTGTAATTAACCTGTGGTCTACATGAAGTTTACACAATGACTAGCTTTAAAAACATGCATGCATTTTAGCTTTCATCTGGATAGAACTTTTACTTAAAACTTTCCTGATTTAAATAGAAATTTTGAGAATATACTTTAATTATACTGTCCTTTGAAGGAAAGTGATTTTTTTTGGTTTGCACAGATGTAATGAAGCTATGGAATTCCTTTTCTCTGGAGAAAATTAATCTTTTGACAGGTCTTTAGAAAAAGAAAATGCATAGTGATATAATTCTCTCTGCGTGATTTAATGATTATCATGGGATACAGGACCACTGAGCCTTTTTTTTTCCTTTTCTTATTGTTATTAGCAGCATTGAAGTGCACTTCCATGAAGGAACCATTAGTTCTTGTTGATGGCAGATTGTGTTTATGCATGAGCAATGCCAACAGAAGCCAGAATAAGCTTGTTTAAGATAGGGACTGAACAAAGTGACAGCTGAAGGCATGGCAACCAAGTAAGAGCCCTGAGTACCAGTTATTTTTCTGGTGAAGTTTGGTGAAGAGTGTTCAAGATTTGCATATAGCTGTGAGTTAAATAAGAGCATTCATTCAGGTAGTTCATAAATGAGCACATTTATCCCAGGTAGAAAAGGAACTGGCAAGAAACAGTAGCTTTCCAAACTTCAAACTATTGCTTGGTTTTTGCCAGTTTCCATTGGCAAATCTTTTTTCTCAGGTCTCCTGTCCTGCCACATCTACCTGGGATGAACCTGCACTTCTTGACGACTGCTGAACTTAGGCTTTCCGGATCATCTCTGTCCCAAACACTAGACTGATTTAGGACTACTTATCTTCCAAACTTTGAAACAGTGGGCTCCTCTTGGTTTAGCCCAACTGAGGCAATTAAGTTGTTCGCTGCTATAATCTCTCCAAACACAGCTTCAGTGAGATTTCCCCCAAACTGGAAACTCCATGTTGCCCTCAGGGACTCCCTTGAATCTTAATTTTCTCATATGGTTTTAAGATGCTCAAAGCTTCCAGGGATAAGAGAGGGAAAACTTTATTCCACATATACGCATAATTCCTGTTAATGTTTGCAAAAGTTAGATCTGTTTATCGGATGAAGTATACAACCCATTGTGTACGTTTTTTCATTTTCTTTCAGGTCATTTGTATCCTTGTATCAAAATAATTGGTAGCCACCTAAGACTCAGAAACATCTTAGCTATTGCAAAGAGTGGATGCCAACAATAGCAGTATAAAGAAAAAAAATGCATTACGCTGTCTCAAATACAGAGATAGTACAAAAAAGAACACACACAGTGGTGTGCTATGCATCATTTTAAACCAGACAGCCTCTCTGTCGAGATCCCCGTCACTGACAGTATTATATCTGTGTTTTTCCCCATTTACTTTTAAATGGTTTAAACTTCAGGCTTTTTGGTCTTGCTTTTGGGGATTTTTTTTGAAACAAAGGTCACTCAGTTAGCAATAGATAAATAAAAATTCAAGCATCCCCAGGAAAAAAAAAATCAATAAAGGTACTAAAAATCTAAGTTGATGATACATTTTTGTTCCCTCTTCACATAGCTCAGGAATGTCAGTATTTACTGGAACCACTGTAATACCAGATATTTCAGAAGAGTATTGATTTTACCACTCAAGTGTGACTAAAGGGATAAATAAACTGCTCTTGAGGTCAATCGATCCATTTATCTTTGCTGTTATTTTATAAAAAGTCAAAGCAGCATAAACTTTGATAAATAAATGTTATCATGAAAGAAATACTATTGATAGGAAGATTTTGAGAACAGTGTGAAATATCTAGTCTGCCAGCACTGAGCTGCAAAATCAGGATTATATTTATGCTGTTTTGAGTACTAACAATGAGGACAAAATACATCTTTTCACCATTGATTCACAGTGCAGAGTTTACAGTTCTGAATGTGGCTCAGTGAATTAGGATGAGTGTTACAATATGTAAAGTATAATATTCCACAAGATAGGAAATACTTGCATGATGGGAAAAGGAAGAAGAGCTTTTATTTTTCTGTTTGCAATGAATCTGAATCACAGTTGCACTGATGCATTCTGCCATTTAAAAAATAAAACATTTGGTAACAACTGATGGATTCAAGTTGATGAGATAAGTAATGAGAATGCTCTGAAATTACTTTTTGTAGCTTTAATTGTGAGCAGGATAATAGCTCCTTCAAGAAGTCACAATGATATTATAAAGATTAGAGTGCAAAAAGTCATGCAGAGCCTGCTACAATGTGATTATAATGTGAATTTAAAGTGGTAAGAGAATATTAAGACAAATATGAGGTTTGTGTAAGACATAAGAAAGTGCTGTCATTATGAGAATCTATGGATCTGTTTTGTAAGGCTACATATGTAAATCAACACAAAAAAAGCAATGACACTGAGATAAAATGACATATAGTGTCAAGGTGTATAGCCATTTTTACATGATACCTAGGTGGATGTTATCCATCTGAATTAACGTATTTAGAAGCTAGACACCTCAGCTCCTGACTAGTCACTCCGCTGTGTTCACAGTCCATGGAAAGAAGCAGACTCTCTCTCAGAGCGGTCCATCTTTCAATGTCTGTGCCTAAGAAAGAACAGATGAATCACCCTTTGGGGCTATCTGTTTTGGTCTTTAAACTATAAGAGGAGTCTAGGCTAGACTTCGAAGAGCAAATAGTAAACACTGCAAGCAAAGGGAAATGAATCTTATGCAACATATCAGTGATAGGAAAAACATCCTAAATTCACTGAAGTGACAGATCAGTAGGTAATTGTTCGAGAAGCACTGAATTAAAAACAAACAAAACCCCACCCAACCATAAAACAAACCAACCAACCAAAACACCACAAACCAACCAAACAAACCAAACCAAACAAATACAGATGGCTTAAAATTTAAGCAGTTTGAAATAGTTGCATGAGTTTGAATGATGACATCATTGACAAGACCAGAACGAATCTCTTGCCTTTTTTTCTTAAAGTCTGGGTTAATGTCTCCTCCTCAGGCTCCTATGAAACCCAAGGGAGAGCTGCTGAAAAGACCAGGTTGCTCAGAACAAACAAGGTCTTGATTTCTACTCAAGCAGTATACTAAAACTTGCAGGGCAGTGTCCTGCTCTTCTTGAAGAGTGAGCATTCTGAGAAGAGCTCCTTATCTAAGGTAATGCAGCTACAGGAGAGAGACTGGGAGACAGGGAGAGGGAGAACAAGGAGAGGCAACTTTATGAAAACTTCAACATGAACAGCCACAGAAGTCCACAGCAAGAGGCAGGGGTGCTTTCTTATGCAAGAAAGAGGTGAAATGCACAAGCTTTTAAAAGTCTGCAGGACTACAAAAGCACAGCTAGCTAAATAAAAGCTGCTGATAGGAAAAAAAAAGGATTGTTAGGTGGTTAATGGAAAGAAACTGGAGGGCATGAAGAAAAAGGGAGCTAACAAAAGCTGACAGAATTTAACAAACAAGCAGGTTTCCTTTTGGTTTAGCATGCAAACTTCTATTGAGAGAAATACACTGACGCAGTTTGTGCTTTTTAATCTCCCTGAAGTAAACTCTGATTTGACATCTCAGTTGAGATGCTCTTGTGAGATAGCCCGTGTGGCCTACCTGGCTCCTCCTGCTGTCTAAGGTTAAAGTAAGGTAGCCCTTATGTATCCTACAGTCTCATGTAGTCATGCCACAGACAGGTCAGGTCAGTGAGAGCTGAGATCCAAATTTCTTCTGTTAACATAAGGACTCCATGCACCCACTCAGTTCTTTAGATGACCATCTAGAGCCACAGAGATCGATGAGGAGAAGATCCTGGAAGTTGTTCATCAGGGAGCTTTATATTTTAATTCTGGCTTTGAAAAGTGAGGCTAGAAACCCTACGTTACAGAGAAGGCTACCGAGCGACAAACTTGATGTGTGAGCAGGCAACCTCACCTCATGGAGCGAAGGTGACTGCCAGATGACTGTCAAGTGAAGTTTCCTTGTAGTGACAAACCTACACATTTAACTCCTGCACATGAACTCCACTGGAGAACTCAGGAACAGAAGATGATACTCAGCCAGCTTTAGGTCCATTCCAGGCACTCGTGACCCCCCTTGTTGGTGAAACATGCTTCAAGAAAACTGTTTATGTGTCTACATCTGACCATGTGTAGAACTTCAGCTTGCTGAATCAGCCAGGGCTGGATGACAAAAAAAAAAAAACCAAACAAACCAGCTACAGGCAATCCTTACATATTTATCTAGTTTAGAGATTAACAATGAACAACTTAATGCCAGTCAGAAATACCTACCAGTACTTTATATCATGTATAGTCAGAAGACAGGAAAGGAGACGCAAATGCTGTGCACAGCATATGAGTGTTTTAGTGTCTGTCCTGCCAGTAACAGCTGCCAAATGGTGATCTATTTGCTTCAGCAAACCAATAATTTTCCAACAGTAACTGGAAACAAACAGTAGAGCTATAACATTTATCACGTTCCAGCAACAATATTCAAGTATGACACACAAACATTTTTTTCAGGTACCAGGACATATATTTAGTATAAGCGTATTTCTGGTATAAGTTAATTTATTTTCCCAAATTTTTTGCTGCCAACTGGTTCATATATGACACAGCGCATGCTTCCTGTGGCCTGGGATGCTGTTTTGTCTCACAAACTGGACAACAATACAACTCTTGCCTTTCTGTAATGCTGTTCTTTGAAGATCATACATATGTTTGGGAAAGATGGCAAATCAGCCACACCTCTGAAAGAAAAAAAAAATCAGTCCCACAGCCATGATATGAGATACGACTTCACTGCTGTGCTTTGATATAAACCTGGCTTAACACCAACAGATTGTCAAACGCTTGTTGTTGCACAGCTTTGAAGCAGCAGCATGTTTCTGAGCTAAAACATAAAGGACAGGGAAGGCAACTGACTCAAAAGAAGATAGGAATTCTGCTACCAGGGGAGAAAAGAGCCACTGCTGGGCAGAGCTCTGCAGCTGTGCCCTGCGATGGTGGCAGAGGGACACTGTAGTGGGTAAGGGTGCGAGGGAGATTGCCACTTGCTGAGGCTCCCCAGCAAGGCAGCTAGCAAGTCTATGCTGACTCCCACAGATGAAGGAGCAGGGGCATTGAAGCTGCCTCGCCTGGGTTGTTTTGACATATGCTATTCCCATCAGTTATTTTTAAATCATGTAGTTTGACAAATCTGTGGAATTCATTCACAATTTCTGATTTGCAAGCTGAGTTTTTCTGTTACTTCTAGGAATCCATGCAAGTGGTAACATGCTGCTTTCTGTTCTGCTCTGTATTTTAAAATCTCTACAGGTTGTGACTCTTCTTACTTATCAGTTCTATTTGTTGGCAACTGTGTTAAAGACTGCAATAAACAAGCTAAATAATTAACTCATCCACTTTCTAACACTTTAAGTGATGTATTATTTAAGAGTCCAGGCATTAAAATCTCAATCCTGAAAACATGCCCTTGGGATCAGTTGCTTTGAAGTCATCTGCAAAATTAGGCAGGTCTACAAACGCTTGAAGGATCAGATCCTAAAAAAAAGGTTATCTTTATTGTAACAGTGAACAATAACCATAATGAATCTGTTTTGTACTCCGTCATACCTTGAAATACAGCATCTATTCAACTGCCATCAGAAAAGTAATCGTATTTCAGTGTTTGTATTCTTTTCATTTGATAAATGAGTTTCCTTTATACATTTACTTTATGCAGTGAAAGAATACTAAAGCGTGCCTGGTTAACATCATGTTTGGAAGTGTAAGGGAATTGTTCTTTGGGAGGTTTCACTCCTGCCAGTATTAAACTATTATGAAAAGCATAATGAACATATGGTTAAGCCAATTTAAATGCACTTCTAATGAACAAATGAACCCACTTAGCTGCATCAGTTTAAAACCCCCCAAAAAACCCTAAATCTTCCCTCTTAACATTGTCTGGCTGTGTTACCATCACAAACACCATCTATGTTACCAGCTTGATTTTTTTATATCCCAAATAGCAAAAAAGCAATTAATTGGGTGGCCTGACTTGACCAAATAATAAAAAGTAGGTCAGGAAGGATCTGGCCCTGGTTACCAGCAGAACAGCACAAGGCAGAATTTTGCTCTTGTATACACAGACCACAAAACCTGTGGCAAGTGTCCAAGCTATTTAGCCAGAATGAAATCTGTCCTTAGATCACTCAGCTGGCCACCCAGAGGTATGGTTTATTTTTACTCTTTCTGTCTTTGAGATAGCTGATGCTGGCTTTCTTTTAGTTAGTAGCCACATAAAGGCTGCTTAACATTTTCATAATACCTCCAGAAACTGAAAAGCTCTTCATTGCTCCTGGCCATTCAGATAAACTCTCCCTTCCCACTCCAGAGAATCATGTTATCAGCACAAACTTCCAGATAAAACTTAACTGTTACTGATGCTGTGCTGGAAAAACCAGCACATTAAGGAAACAGAAGATGTTATTCTGCTGAACAAAAACTTGTGTTAAAATGTGAATATTCAGAGTACTGTTTCTTGGTCCCAAGCTGATTCTAGGAATCTGCTAAAGGGTCTTTAAACAGCAATGAAATTCAGTGCCACGACTTCAAGGATTACAGTGTTTTGCACATGAACATTTGGGCAACAGAAACACAACAAACTCTAGATGAATAAGCCACAGTCAAATGTTTCAAGGGAAGAAAAGCAAAACTGCTCCCTCCTCAAACCCAAATCAGTCCAACAGAAGCCCAGCACGTAAAAATGATTCTGAAATGCACGCTGCTTCAGGAGCCAAGGTATATGTAAGAAATACAGCAGGAAATTAATCATCAAAAACTTGTTTGGTTCAGTAGGGGCTGCAGTCCCTTTTACCTGTGATTCATTCTTTCCTCCTTGCTAAACGGGAATTATCTTCCTCCTGCAGAATGTCACTTACATGGAAGCATCCACACTCATATCATCTTGATTCACATGAGAATCACCAGAGAGAAACATGCACTGAGAACGTGTCACTCATCTGACCTGTTTTAGCTGTCTGCCTTAAATGAACTGAGACTGATGAGTCCTCGTTCCTCTCCTGTGACAGAGAGGAGTCTAGACAATTATCTCAGACGTTGATGTTGAAAATTTACATCTGATCAAATTAATTCCATCTTCATAAACCACAGTGGAAAAAGGGGAATGGATTGGTTCATTGTGTGGAAAGATTTGCGCAAAAACTTCAAAAAGTTAAGAAAATCAGTCCCCAGCACTATGTAGGATATGCTGGCTTACCAACTTACTGCCCACTGCTATTTGCAAACCCATCACATCCATGTGACATTGCAAGGCACTCACATATTAAATATTTTTAGTGACTGTAGTTAATAAATTTGGCTCTAAGTATGCAAAACAGTGTTAAAATACCTAGTTTAAGATAATTTGTTAAGCCCTAGATGGAAAAGGGAATTTTACTGGGATCATTAGTAACATAGCATTGCACACAAGGGGAAGAAGCTACAGAAGCCTAAGCGAAAGTTTCCTCTGTCTAACAAATAATAAGCATTGCTATGTAAAACAAGGCTCAAAAAGTCTCCTGAGTATCACAGCTTGGTTTTTTGTTTGTTTGTTTGTTTGTTTGTTTTTCTGGAGAATGTGTGCCCAAACCATTTGCAAACTGCAAGCTGGCCAGCCAGGCAGGCTCCTGACTTGGCACTGAGTCTTTAGACCTCACTTGTAAACCTGCAGCCTTCTATCTGCATCTGTCTGCAGGTGCCAATTGCAGACTAATAACAAGTCTCATTGTAGAGCTTAGGTGGGCAAAAAGGACAGGAAATGAACTTAATTGATGAATCTGAGTATCCCAAATCATTTACATCAGTTGAGCAGATGCCACTAAAAGGGCAATATTTTGCTTAGGCATTTAAGCTGTTCAAAGAACACTCAGTTCTCCTTTCCATGAACAGGAAGGGTGGCAGTTCATGAACTACTCATTAACCAGATCAGATGAACACCCTGTGTGCAAGTCAATTTGAGTTAACTGGATAATAATCATACCTTAACCCTGTTTGCTCATCTCAGATTGTATTCAGTTTGGTATTCACTTAAAAAATATCACAAATAACAAATGAGAGACCTTGGAAAAACTGAAGCCTTCAATAATAGCTAGTATCCTAACATAATACTGTTAAGTCTAAGACATTTTGGCTTCATGTGTATTGAAAATAACAGATAGAGACTTTTAAAATGAAGGGCAATCGAGCAACTTCACTAAAACAGTGATGTTATTAATAGAAGTCATATACAAAGACTGTGGATAAGAAGAAGCAGAAATTCTTTCATTCCACCATCATCAATCTTACAGGCAATTAATTTTTTGCTGTCATAAGTTGGTCTTTTCTCTACCTTTTTAGCAATTGGACAGATCAACGTAATTAACCTGGATTGATTTGTACATCTGAAAATCAGGTTTCCATCTTACTGTCTGACATGTTCTTTCTCCTTCACCTCTCTAAGGTCTCTGGCCTCTTTTAATTCCTTTTCTTTTCTCTTCCTTGCTCTCTTTTTGACCTTCTTATTTCATCCTTCAAATTCCCCCAAAACAGGCTTTCAGGTAGGTCTAACCTTTAGTTATTACAAAAGTTGCTGATTCAGAAGTTGTCAGGAAATTTTGATTTAGCTTTTCCACATTCCATGGACAAGCAGAGCTGTGTACTGATGCTGTAGTTGAAATGCCAAAATGATGGTATTTATGCCTCTGGAAGCCATGATTCCCTAATTGAGATAATATTACACTGTATTTTTATAATGCAGTTTGTCTTCAGCAATGACAGTTATACAGTTTTGAATAATAATAGACATTTTTTAAAGACTACACTAATCTCTTATCTTCCCATTTGTTATTTCCTTGTCCTGCCTGTTACTATAACATAATAGTCATGCATTATGGACCTAAAAGGCTCTATTCCATCATGAGATGTACATTTCAGATAGATTGCCCCACCAACTATTTCCAAACAAATTAAACAGCACAAACAGCACGAATCTCCTATGCTCCCCTGACACTTTCAAACACTTCCAAACATACCACTTTCTTTCTGAACCACATGGGACCAGTGAACTTGAGTGGCATATTGATTGGTGCTTGCAGAAACATACCCCACCCAGACTGAGGAGGGCTGAAAGCCTGGGGACAACACTCTGAGACCTCAACATGGGCCAGATTTGACACAGATGCCATTTGCCATCTTTCCTTCATATATCACATGTGTCTGAGTAAGTAGGGTCTGGTGCTCTTAGGTGCATTTTATTTCCATGGAAAGGGACACCTGTATGGGGAACACTTGGGCTCAGACAGTCAACAGTGATCCAAAAAAATGGGACAGATAAGGATTTTAATGGGAACTGTGATTTGGCAACTGGAATTCAAGGGCTTGGTGTAACCTCCTATATCACATGCATTTGCAAATTTCCTGTCAACGCAATTTTCAGTTTTGACATTTGGGTCTTTCTGCAGTCCATTGTATAATATACAATAACACCCAGAAGTGAATCAGCAGCTGGTGAGAAGGACAGTCCCTCTTCACCAAATGGAGCAGGTCTTCGCTGGCCAGCTGCATGACCCATCCTGCCATCAGTCTCAGGCACAGACATGCCATCTCTGGTACAAGCACCTTCTCTGCTGCCAACCCAGCACTCTGCAAATTCTGCCCTTGCCTGTAACTCCCTGAACATGCTCCTTCCTACCTGACTAAAATGCCTGAAGAATTGCATCGTGGGCAGTATGGCATAATCTGAACTTGATGTAGCTTTTTCCAGTCCTCCATGTTTCTCCCCTGTATAATGGCTAATTAATTTTATATTTCAAATCAGCCACTTCTAGAAGATCTGTCAAGGTTCATCCTCCTTCATGTGCCCTTGATAACAATGATTTTATAACCCTTATGTTGGATGTTTGGGGCACTAATTGTGCCTTTATTTTCCTCAAGTAAATGAATTTAAAACAGTTTGAGGTCAGGGGTTTGGGTTTTTTTCCTCCCTTGCCGTAACAAGTACCAAGTGCCTGGATTTTATTTTCTTGCTTACCTTTATTGGATACAAACAGACTCATTACTGTGAAGTCCACAAACCAGAAAATATTTTTAAGTTTAAATCCAATTATATGATGATTTTTTGAGCGTAACATTAAGCTTATTAGCAGTAGGATGAAAAAAACATATAAATGCATAACTTAACAAAGTGTAATAGACCAAAACAAAGCGCAATAACTGGACAAATTAGAATATACAAATACAGCTGATACAACTAAATGATCCAAGAAGGTTCCCTTATCAAAAGCAGAGAACCAAAACCATGAACAAACCACTAAAAGCAGTCTGTCATTTAGAACCATTTTGTGCAGCTGTAGGCACCTCAGTCCTGGGGTCTTCAGAGAGACCTATTTGCACATAAAAATTCCCAGTCCCTGCACACAATGCATCCTTTTCACCCCTGGATCTGCCAAAACGAAAGAAATTGGGCCACTGTGCTCCTTGTTGCCTTCCCCCACCATCACAGGCATTTCCATGCCGCTTGCCTTGGAAAAAAGGGTTGTCCCCTATTTGGGAACATACTGGCTTAATCTATTAATGGGATACCTGTATCACTCAGTGTTGGCACCACGATTACATTGAAGTGGTTCAGGTACCTTCCCCTTCAGGCTCTGGACATGTGGCATACTCCACTGCCCAAGCCAAAGCCTTGCAACAGGCTTCCCAGCCTCCTACTCCCCACCTGCCAGTCTCACCATGAGAAGCCTTCTTTTAACAAACCTGCAGGGCATGACCTTCATGAGCATGGGTGCTTCTTTTAGCCAGTGCCTCCACAGCAAGGATACTCTGCTAAGGTTAAGGAACATGCGGCAGCAGTCTGAAGAGCCACTCTTAAGGAAAAAAAAAAAACAGCGAGGACAGATTCAGAGCCATCTACCCTAAAGGAAGCGGTGGTAGCTGGCAGATGCTGCAAGTGTCTGGGAGACACATAACACAGAATTGAAAACCTGCCAGACCAAGAAGAGACTAGAAAATGGGCTTTCCCTTTTCCATGTGAGCACTCTTACCACTCTTTCCATGTGAGCTGCTGCAGAGGAAGTGAGTGAAGGGGAAAGATGGTAACTGGGAGCAACCCAGGAAGCTTTGCTTTGGAGAAGCAGCTCTCCAGCATCTGTAGTGGCTCAGGCAAGTGTTTGGCACAACCTGTAGTTCAGAGTTAGAGACACAAGCTTTGCATAGGACAACAGCCCAAAAATACAGCTCTATTCATAGGATTTTGAGACGGCTACTTTTGGTAGGGCTTCTGGACCTTTCTCCCAGATACGTGAGCTCCTCCACCGATTGTTATCTAAATGTATTATATTGCTATTAAATTGCTATTGCCATGCTATAAAGTAACAGTTACTAGAAATGTAAAGTGCCAAGTATTAAAAATGCTGTGTTCTCCATATTATAGAGGAGTAAACTTTGATTAGTGGAAGTGATTAGTCTATAAAATTTAACTTGCCATTTATTAACAACCTAACAACCTGATGTTATTAAATACACAGGGTTCAAACCACTGTGACCTGTGGAAAAGTATTTGCCTGCAAAAGTGCTGATCAATAGTTCTAGATTTAGCTAAATTTTTATATATTATGCCAAATACAGCTCATAAATGCTACTTCCTAATTTGGATTACTACAAGTTACTAGCAAAGACTCACATCCCTGTCTTGCCACACCAAAATACATTATTAGTTGTTTCAGCAAGTCTTCTGATTTATAGTTAAGCTTACTGATTTTGTTTAAAATACAGTAAGTAACTCTTTCGTTCTAACAACCTAGAGTCTGTATGCTTTTCAGGTTCTGTCCAGTGAGGCAGAAGTTTATAACAGGCTGAAGTTTTAAACTGTTAGAATCCAGGTTGTATATGGGAATATACAATTAAAATCCATCAAGAAACCCTTGTTCTAGATATGTAAGATCACAGAATAAATCTAACTGGGAGATAGACTGAAAATAAAAAAAAAAAAAGATTGATCTCAAAAAAAATGAAAGGTCATTTTCTATAAATGCTTTATAAAATTTATTGCTTGAAAGAGTACTTTATGAAAAAATGCTCATAGTGATATTTTACTATGCATTCAAGTGTCCTACGCTAACTACTTTCATTAATTTCACTGAGGTTACAGATATTTTCAGTCTCTTATTCAAATATAGTATTCAGGGCAGTAGCATCTGCAAGTTACATACTGGAGATAGATGTGAACTTCAGATTTCATGTAGCATAGTAGGCACACCTTAACGATTTGAATTGGCCACAATATCACTGAGAGGTCAGCAGTGAAATCTGTACCCCATAGTTTATGGCTGTCATTTTATAGATTTTGATTTAGGGTTAGTGCTTGCATACCAATTAATGATCAAACTGTGATATTTAAACTACTGGGCTCAAAGGCAGGTGCTCTTCCTGAGCAGTCAGACACCATGACAAAACCAAGCAGAAGGCGGCAGCCTGTTCCTCCATGCAGATGCTGTCCTTTCCTTGCAGCCAGAGGCTGTAATCCTCCCAGTATTTGCACTGGCTGCGTGCAAACACAAATCTCTCCTGTCCTCCATCCACCTGTGGTGGTAAGGATCAAACACATTGTGGCACAAGCCAGGTGTTAGAAAGATAGAGAGAGAGGAGCTAAGTAGGGAAACCTTCAAGAGGTTATGTTCAGGATGACAAATGTTGCATGAAGGGTCATAAATGCACTTTCATGGAAACCTGCAGATTGAAGGGATGTTAGCCAGAGGTTCTTGGGATGGTGCATTCCCTTTCATTTAACACCCATAATGGAACAGAGTCCTCACATTTCTCATGACACTGTTTTTCTTCTTAATGGGGATTAACAGCCTTTCATGTTATTTGCTGCTTAGATTTCTTGTGAATTAACATCCCCACATCAGATACTGTATTAGCCAATAGTAAGAATAAATGACAGACTGCAGAGTTCCTTTCCTGACAAGGGTGCTGCATTACCCAACCGCACAAAGAGTACAAAGAAATTTCCGTGTTTTATTTATTGTTTTGGCTATTACATAAAAATATTACAGAAATAAAAACTCTGAAGAACTAGTATGGTGTGGTATTGCTCTAGTCATAATGTGCTAGTACCCAATCAATTCTTATAAAAGCTTTTCTCTTCCAGAGTAGTTTAGTTGTCCAAAGGGAATAAGTAATTTACTGCTTGTTCAATCCAGTACTTCTCTCATATTATTTTTAAAAATTTATTCTATTTTGTGTTTACCACATAAACTGTTCTTTCTTTACATTTTGACCATTTAAAATCTGTTTCCTCTATAAGGTCACAGAGGATGTCCTTGGTCCAGTGAGCTCATCAACATTGTCCTGATGGCTTGAGAAGAATTCAGGTGTACATTTTATTTTCCTTACTTCTGAAGCCAATATGGTCTACTTGGAATGATATTGATGTAAATTTTTATGATTTTCGTATTTTCAAATGAAAACTTTGTAAAGCTTATAGACACAGACATGCATTCTTAATACACCTAAATGCAAGTCAGTGATGGTCCCCTGCAAGTGGTCCTGATGGTACTGGTTCATAGCTGTCTAGAACAGCTGGTTCACATCTGGTTAGAAACTACCCTGCACTTAACAGAGTTGTCACGAGACTCTGCAGAGAAAGCTTGGAGCATCTTGTGAGCACTAGAGCTGACCATGTTTCAAAGATGACCAAATGGTGTTGGCCAGCAGAAGACCCACACTCTGCCCACTCACGACTGCACGGAGGAGCTTTCCCACCTCCTGGACTGAGTACCCCCAGCATAGCCCATAACCTAAGATTTCTTAGAGAGGAACAACCTTAAATACATGAGTACCTCCATTTTCAGAGGTTGGCCTAGGCATTTAAGTAATGCTTACATCTAACAGATCTTTTTCACATTGTCAAAGATGAAGTACTCTCAGTAGTTCTCATAAGAAAAACCTCTGTGTTTCAGTTGAAGGCAAGACTCAATTTCCCATTAAGAATGGGGAAAAAAATCCCAACTTGTACATCTTTTCTACACTGTTTTCCCAAATGTTGGAATCTATAAAGCATTTAAAGAACAAATTTAAAAAGATGAAAATTAAAATGAATGCATGAAATAGCACAGCATATGCCTGTATTAGTCGTATCTTCAGCTAAGAAATTCAAGATTTAATTTTTACTTTTAAATTTCAGTTTTCAAATTGGTTTATTGGTGGGGGCAAAACCATTACTTACTAGCAAAATAAACAGTAATCAGAGGATCAGCTTTTCAGTTTCACCTTCTCTCCATCAAACAGTGAATCTAAAAACTAATCTAAAGACTGATTTCATGACCTGTGTAGTCTTCCTCTAAATATTTTCAAAGATAATGTCAAAGTCACTCATTTACCATCTTTGGCATCACATAGAGATTCTGATCTGCATTTGCATGTCAAGTGTCACAGTGTTTTAAAATAGCTTTTGTAACTTGATTACAAAAGGGTTCTATGTTAGTTCATCACTTTGAAATGGACAGACGATGTAACAAACTCTTCTAAATATGTCATCTATGGTGGCCTTGTTGTTGGCGTGATTTCTTCTTAATTTCTGCTCGACTGACCACTGGTGACTCTCACGGTCATGGTAAGTGGTCTCTAGGTATATTTGCAGTATTCCCACTGATGTATTTTTCAGCTAAAAGTGTGATGAATGCACAGTGACCTGTGAATGATTTTGAGGGCTGACTCTCATCTGTTGACCCTTAAAACTTTGAAATAATTACAGTAAAATATTTAAAGGCAGGAATGAAAAATATTCTCTCTCTAAAATGCAATTTAATGAATAGGGGGTTTTAAAAAAGCACACAAGAGGCGATCCTAAAATACACTGTCATCACTCCAACTCCAGATTAAATGTAGTAAGACAGTACTGACTAGTACTGGCATTAATTCAATACTAGATTTAGTTAATGATTTCCCTGTTACATTGCAAAATCCTTATATCAGTAGTTGAAATTCCTAATCAGTTTTATGGTCTGCCTCTGAGACCACAGGTCCAGGTCTTGCTGCTGGACAGCACCTTTTAACTATAGCTTGGTTCAGATCTTGAAGTTAGTGCAGAGCAATAGAAATGGAGGTATAATATATTTCATCACCTTAAGAAGCACACTTTTGCACCCTAAGAATAAAAACACAAGGGGCCGTGGCTATTCATGCCGCTTCTGCATGGAAATTCAGCAACTGATCTGTGAAGTCCTAGACAACTTGGGTCACATTCTCGAGACATTAAAGTTCTTGGGTAGAAATATTCGATTGCACTGAAAAATTCAATGTTGTCCTTCACAGAATTATTTATACACTCAATAAATTGTTTCAGGTGGGAAAAAAAATAGGTCTACATTTAGAAGACTTTTGATAGCAATCTGTTTACCATTAGTCCATTTTTAACACACTGTATGTATGAAACCCAGGTTCAAATCCAGGAGCTAACTGGACTGATTGCAAGCAGGCATTTCAGCCCAGGTTATCACACCTTTTCTCTCTGCTTCACTGTATGTTTAAGTAAGCTGCAAAAACGGAGTATCTCCTACAGAAGTAACTGGGTGAGCCTGGCCCTGCTGTGTATGTTGTGTGCTGAGTAAATGATCGTTTGGAACATGGAAGAGCTACATTCAGATCCATCCTGGTCCAACTAACAGCATGGCTGCACTCCTACCCAGCAATGTGGAGATGGGACATATGGAATTTCTCCTATAAAAGCTGTTCCACTTTCTTCAACGAATACTTAATATTCAAGTAAGAGAGGGAGCAAAAAAATAACTCCTTGGGTTGATGGGGAATTCATTTAGGGCATGCGATTCCTAGGCTCTTTGCTCTTTCTTTGTGCCAGGGACCTGTTTGCCTTGAGAAAATAGAGCAGCATCAAAAGAAAGGGTGGAAAACCCTTCTCAGTCCTCCTTGGATTACTGTACAGGTTTATAGTCATAACAGTCTTTCAAGGGCTTTTAGGTAAAAGTATCTGTGGTATCTCTTCCTTATCTCATTCTATCAGTCTAATTTGACATTCCCTTGGCTTTCAGCAGAAACATTCTACAGCAGCATTCTACCTTTGGGTTGAAGCAGGATGCTTTGTTCCATTAGAAACAATTTCCCCAATTTTCCATTCTCGTGCAAAAAAATATCTTTCCAGTTTCAGGTAATTCTTAAACGTTTTTTTGTCTAGAGAACTGAAGCAAAGTACATACAACTTACTCAAGGCTCTACTCTTTCTTGTAGTTTTCCTATTGCTGCTGACTGATAGTGGAATGGAATCTTCTGAGTCTTAAGCAAAACAGATCAGTTAATGGTTATTTCCTGAACCAATCTCCTTTAATTCACTACAACTGGCTAAAAGTAGCCCTGAAGCATTACAGCTAGTATAGGGGTGGGAGGAGGGAAGGCACTGAGACGCTCCAGAGAGGTCTGTTCATCACCAGCAGGAGTTAATGCTGGATTCTCTGACAATCAAAAAATAATTATAAGTTGTTATGCATATTAAAAATGCCTCAGATCACACTTGAAGGCACCCACATGCGCAGGATCCTCCTGTCTCCAGGAAAAGCGTATGTTCGTGGAGATTGATATCATTCCACTATAAACCTCCCAGGATCTGGTATTTATGTGCCCAACTCTGCGTAGATCCCAGCACTGTCAGTGGTGCTTGAACTTCCCCAGAGAAACTGGCTGGCAGTGTAACACTTGGAGTGTAGCTCCCTGGGTAATGGGATTTGTTTGCTTCAGTTATTTTTCACCTTGTTTTAGGAATTTCAGAAAAATCACCTACCTGACTGAAGTCAGTTCCCAAATTCAGCTCTGTGAACTGATGCTACAGGTATGGTAGAGGGGGAACTGAATGTGTGTTTGGGACTGAATGGACCTTCAAAAGACATACTGACACAGAGATACTAATATTAACTATATCCTTTAATGAACTCTGGTCTTTCTGAAGCATCTACTAAATGTCCCAGCACTTCTGTTCTATAGATTTCTGCTCTACTAGTAGCCATAGATGTAGCGGCCAAGACTCACTTATAGGCATGTGACAATCTCAGAGCCTGTGCTTGGTTTCTCTTTAACAGCATCCATATGGAAAGGCTCACACAGACTATCCCAAGAGGATGATGCCTCACTAGGGCTTCCCATGTAATCCCACGGATGCTACTTTATGACTATAATGCTACGCTTTTCAGAGAGGTCCTGGCCACCTTTTTTGTCATCAGATGTGAGCTGTAGCCTTACCAGATGTCCTTTCTGCTGCCCAGTGAGCATTTCTGTGCTTCCATTATGGCTTGCTGTTGCAGCTCTTTGATTCATCCTGTCACTTTCTCCACTATTATGGTTTTGAGAGTTTATTTGCTGCAGGCAACGGAGAGCTTGCACAACAGTGTGACATGAAATGTAGTGCTAGGCTGCAAGTACCTACTGTTGGTGTGCTGCTCCAGTCCAGCAGTACTGTCTGTCTGTGTTTTTCTCTTCAGTTTGCCTTTTCAATGTATTTTCTTGGCAATATTGACAGCTGCTTCTGCTTTTCTGTTAGACTGGAGGAGATGCTGAAAAGGCATGATATGGCCTAAGCCTGCTGACGCTGTACACCTCTGATACACAAACTAAGGTCCATTATCTATAATAACTGTTTCTGCAGCCCTCTCCCAGGCAAACTCAGCCTTACAGCCACCAGTGATAGGAATTGCTGTTTTTTTAATTTAAGGCATCCATTTCCCAGCCAACAACAGAAGTACTCTGCATTCATTGAGGTAGGAGAGGAAAAATGAAGACAAGACGAGCTGTGAGGTTTTGTTTAACCTTGTACCTCAGGGACATCAGCCTCCTTTACAGCTGCCATCCAGCAGACCAAGCACTAAGTAGCTCAAAGCAAGATGGCTCCCTTAGGGAACTAATGGAGTATTTACACAATGAAGCTGCTGACAGCCTGTCTGTATTAATACTGGTTAAAACAAAACTTGAGACACTCATAGAGCATAGGTTGGCAATTTAGAGGAGTGAGCTGACAGTATTGGAAAATAAGAGAAAACTGAGAAAAGAAGAGATGTAATCTCGTAAACATTGTTTTTGCTGAAATGCTGCTAAACATCAATAGTTCTCAAGGCCTATGACGGAGGGGAGAAACGAACTTTTGAAAAATTACACTTGCTCAAAAACCAACTTGAGACCATTGCTTGGGGAAGGAGACCTATGTCCCTAATAGAGACCAATACACCTCACAGCGTCTCCCTGTCCCGCCTAAGCCCTTCTGTACCAGGGGAGGAAATCTTCTTCCCTCCTGGTGGTCAGAGAGCTACATTTGAGACACCTCATAAACGTGCATACATAGACTGTAATTTTAAACAACTCTGCTGGGAATACAGCAAAATCTCTGCTGTGCAACCACTCTGTCCTTGGCAAAAGAGGGTGGTCTCTCCATCAAGACACAGCCAAACAGATTTTCTCTGGGCTTCAGTTCTGTTACCAAGACTAGACAATGTATCAGCTTTAGCTGGGTATTTTTATTTGTTGAGCTCCCCAAATGTTAAAATTATATCGAATATAGAAAAGACAGAGCTTTAAGAAGCTTTTGTTTCAAATGAACAATGCAATCAGAAATATGAAGTATAGCATTCTGAAATATGATACTGCATTTCAGTTCCCCTGTCAGTTGGGGATCCTTCGATGATGAAAAGTACTTTATAAATTTGAGGCAATAATAAGATATTATTTTTCTTTTTTATCAAAAGAATCATGTGATTCTTTTTTATCAAAAGAAAAACAGAATTTATTCTCATTCACATGATTGGAAGTAAAACCGATACACATAAATACTGTGTGGACTAAAGGACTATAATTCTGTAATGCACTTAACTTTTATTACACATGGTGATTTTTACTTTTTTTTTTACCCCAACTCCTCCAAGTAATTTCATGGTTTTTATGTTGTCTAGGTAATCTTAAAGGTTTTAACCCTTTTTATTTTCTGTTCTGCTTTAACATTGACCTCAATGTAATGGCACTTTCATACTTTTTTTTTTTTTTTACATCTGGGTCATATTTGTTCCATGGAACATGTCATATCATCAGCTTATTTACTCCAATTTCTGTACACATGCTAAATATACCTGAGAGAGTCACCAAGCTGTGAAGACGACAAAGTAACAGGACAAACCTGCATTCAGTGTTACTCAGTTTCAGATACAAGGGCACATCTCACAAGGTACAGGTAAAACGTCACCTTTATTTAGATCCTCCCATTCTCATAATCAAGACAAGATCAGTTGGTTGTGAAACTAATGACATGAAAATATTGTGCTAGTCTTGCTCCTCTCCCTGATGCATGATCACATGAAGAATAACACAACAATTTAGGTGAGATTGAAACTCTGTTTCCTTACAGTCTTGCTCATATTTCAGAACAAAATGCTACTCCAAAAAAAAAAAAAGAAAAAAAATCATAGTCTAGATGTCACTCTGTCTATGAAAAGTGAAATTAAGGACTTTGGCTTTGTAATGCTGTACTGGCAAACAAAACGTGTCCTGTGAAGTGTCAGCTGAACAGCTTTGACATATGTCAGTGACATGCCCTTCTATGAAATACAGTATTTAGTTCTTGCTGTCTTAACTATGGTCTGTGTGAGAACTTGTCAGCTCCGAGGTCCCAACAGTTGTATCTCGACTGAAGAAGACCTGTTAATGCCCAGCTGAGCAACATCCTTTGCTTAGACTCTTAAGCATCATCCAGTGCTTAGATTTTGCATTTTCCATGTGAAACATAATTAAACTGTGGCATTCACTGTCACGAAGTAATGAGAAAAGCCTGGAGCTTAGCAGGATTAAAGAGCAACCAGATTTTATATAGGTAACGAGAACACGTTCCGGTATCTTAGCTGACAAAGAGTTTTCTTAATGAGAAGCATAAAGCCCCACATTGCAGTGTATAAAGCAACTAGAAACCAAGAGAGTGGGGAGGCAGTGGTTGCTCCAGGCAGGCTATTTTGTACTTCAGTGCCGTGCCTTGAGGCCAGAGGCAGGATGCTGAAGCAGAGGGACAGCTGGTCTTGCCCAGAATGGAAATGCCTACATTTCAGTTTTTATATGTAAAAAGTAACAGCTCGGTTATAACTAGAAAACACAACTTGAGTGAGATCAGTTGATAAAACAAATCCAACCCTAAAGAAGAGAAAAAGTATTATGTGCATGCTGTAAATTCTTGTATGGAAAGAAAATAAATAAAACCAGTTAAAGTAAATACAGCCCAGTAAAACTGAATAATGTCCAAAGTGCTCAGATATAATTCTCACAAATGAAGGTGTCGTTCTGTTCCGGCAGCCTGTGCTGAGGCACACGGAGTACAATATTTTCTCTGACAGTAACAAGCAATTGTCACAAGGATATGAGGCATTTTTCTGTTCTTTCTAACATTCTTAAAGAAGCAGGTTTGGATTAGGAAAACTACTCTTAGCCACAGAAGACTGATTCCCCAGCCAGGGTAGTTTGCAGCAGAGCCTTTGACAGCAATGGGGCTATGGCGATTTATACCAGCTGAGGGTATTTCTGCTTTGTGAAAGCTTCAGCTAATTTTATTAATTCTTATATTTACTCTCAAACCTGATGCAAGTGGTTGAATACAAGAAGGAATCACTGAAATTTAATTTTACAGCTCTGAAAAACCATTTGTTCACATTCTCTGAGTTGTGAAATAGGTTTCACTCTCCTCCCTAATCTCTTCAAACAAATCTGGAAATGAGTAGAACCATGTGTTGTTATATTTACTTACTGGTTTACATTGCTTCTTATTATTAATTTATAACTAAAAAATTAGCTTCATTTCCCCTCCTCTTTAAAAGCAAATTTGCAAGTCACTCATATGGGATATATGCTCAGTTGTTTGGGGATCCTACTTGCATTTTCTTTATAATGATGAATATTTATTATTTGCCCTCTTTTACTAATGAATAGATTTTAATTAACTTCAATTTGTGTATCATTTTTACTGTCCAATTTTTCTTCGTGAGACTACAGAGAACATGGCCACAGGATGCTGCACACTGAATAAAATGACATCATCAAAACCCTTAAATCTGGGAAAAGAAGTTGGAACAAGGCAATGTTATGACTCTGCCTCTCCTTAATAAGTGAAAGGTAACCTTTCCAAGTTGAATTTCCACCATATTTCCTCATAAATTTCCTCATCAGTCCCTTCTGATCATTCTCCCTGTAACACTGGATGAGTAAATCCATTTTCCACAAGGAGTAAAATACTGGTCTGTGACTTCCAACAGCAGCCTGTGGCTTGTGTTTCTGAGCTCTCACTTTGAGTACGTGCACCCTGCAGATTTGTAAGTTGTGAGGCTGTACACAGATGAAGACAAGCAGTACCAAAATTAAAAAGAAACGCATTACAGTTACCTAAATGCATAGTGCAATACCACCAACAATTTAGCCTCATAAGCCAGATTTAAATATAGCAATATGACAAAACCAACACCAGGTAGTAAAAGACCCAAGCCAAGCCAAACAGCTCCCATACTCAGAATAAGAAGTTTAAGGTTTGCAAAAATCATGTGCCTGCTGTCTGCCCAAACAGATCAGGGTGGGAGAGCTTGTCCTTCAAAACTGATAAAGGTCAGATTGACTGATATCCCTCCTGCAGTCTGAAAAGTGAACAACAATACTTTTTTTCCCTTCTTCCTCAAAGAGCAGATTGAAAAGCAAGTGCTTGAGCAATTACTTTCCCAAGAAATGTACTGTAGCCTTCAATCAGCTGCTCGCCCCTCCAAGGTGACTCACTTCACGTCACCAGAGCTATTTCTTTTCACGGTGACGCAACTCAAGTTCTCCACGTTACTGTACTTTTAATTCGCAAGTCTTGCAGTCACTCATGATACACATGGCAGCTTCCTCATGGAAGCTCTGGAAGTGAGGGACTGCCATATGGGCAACCACTCCTGCTTGTTAGGATTTCAATGAAGTTATGCAGTGTAAAAGAGTACAGGAGCATGGACAAAACAAGGGAACCTCTCCTATAGCAGGTACTGTGTGCTGGTCCTCTGATTTCTATGTAATATATGTGTCAGCTAGCTGGAAGACTGAAAAATTTGTTCCCTTAAGCTCAGATATAAGCCAATGGCTGCTCTTAGCTCTACTGAGTCAGTCAAGAGGCAGTATGGTATCCACTGGCACTATGTGCTTCATACAGACCATCAGGGTGGAAGCAAAAGCTCCTGCAGTGTCTGTGTCCAATGGTCTCAGCAAGGAAAAGGAAGCCAGAAGAGGATTTTCCCTGCCTGGGGCTGCTGGGGAGAGTCAGCACCCTGGCAAATGCCCCAGACTCCTGTGCTCTGTTATTAGGAGAGGGACAAGGAAGAGAAGAACATTCTTGTGCTCACCATAGCTGCAAATACTCTTCTCTAGCCTCAGTGGTTTGTGAGAGGTCTTACCCTCAGTCACAAGGAGCCTTGAATGAAGATTGCATAGGAAAAGGAGGAAGAAAACAAGGGAAGCAGAGAGGGAAGAAAGAGAGGTCCAATGCTGAAGCTCTTCACTCGCTGCAAAGATGTGGAAGGAGAGCATAGAGCAGGAAGGAAGAGAGGATTTCTGTGAAGCTTCCCGAAGTCACTTCAGTGGAGCGGATGAGCATGAACATTGATGTTTACAGAATCAGGGCCCCAGCACCCAGTGCCTTATACTGCTGCTTGTCCTTTTGAGAATGTCTCTTTTATTTGAGGAGTAAATTAGAGAATAAAGCTGTTTCAGAAAAGATACCAGGCATTTTCAGGTAGGAGTAATTACTCAAACTGTGCCAAAAGTTGGTCTAGACTCAGTTGCAGATGATCAAGGACAATGCGCTGCTTCACAAGTTCAAAAGCTTTGATTAATATTTGCAGCTACTATGCAGCTACAATGCAATACAAGCCTAGCCTTAGGGCTTTTGTGTTTCTTTAAAGCATTAGCCATTAATAGGCTAAGTTTACCACTGGGATACAGAGCACTGGCCCAGCAATGCAGCTCAAATGTATTTATTTTCCAGTCTATGGTTTTCAAGTACAGTGTATCATTTCTACAAGGCTTTAATGAGAGCCAAGAGGTGTACATTATAAGCAACAAATTTCTATTTCTAATGGAGCTAGTTCAGATCAGAGAGTGATTTATTAGCTTTCTTCAGCTTTTACTTGTATTTTGCCACAGAGATGAGAAAGTTAGATTTAGATCTAAAATTCACAGGATAGCCTTGCTTTCAAAGTCAAGATTTTTTTATTCTTAAATTCTGAAGAACAGTGAGTATCTGCTAGCTGCTCTGGACTGCCTCATTAAAATGAAAGCATTTAACTTCTAAAAGCAGAAAAGCCCCACCCCCAAACCCACCCATTTTTGAAAGCGTGCATATTTAGTGAAAAACAAAAGGAAAGACATTTGTGTAAATAACTAACTCTTAGCAAGATATTTATTACTACAGTTATTGTCATTAATAAGAGAGATCACAAGAACAATATTATCTGCCACCGGGAAGTGGAACCAGGACTGCCCTCTCCAGCAGAGGATGACAGCATCTGCCTATCTGTAACCCCTAAGTTGGTTGTAAAGGATGACCAATTCTAAGATCCATGAAAGCCATGAGGAAGTCCTGCATGCTGGATCCCAACAGTGTAGCTGGCAAACATCCAGAAAAGGCTATTACGAGTTATGATAAATGGTCTAACATGATTGCTGGATCACTCAGAGATTAGTTCTTGTGCTGAATGGTACAGAACCAAAAAGTAAGAGTTAAAACAGAAGAAAGATGAGAGAACCTAGAAAGAACTGTTCACTGTCTGAACAACTTGCAAAGTAGATGTTCCCTGGAGGTGGAATTGAAGAGAGCTTGCTACAGATAAAAAAGTTTGTATTTCTGACATACTGAAGTACTACAAAAGAAGTTCCCACTGGAGTCAATTTTTTAATAAAACACTTACAATAAGATCAAATTTTAAATATTAGAAATATAATGCCACAACATGCTCTGAATATTAATTAAAGCTGTGTTAAAAACCACACACAATCTCCTTTCTTACTAACTGAACTGAAAAAGGAAAGAAAAATATTAAAACAAATAAAATACTCACAAATAGCATATGGTGGTTGTGATAGAAATATTAATGTAGTATTTACCATGCACTGTTTTTACTATCTATTTTATCCCTGCCCAATTCATTTATTTGTGGTTGTTATGTTAGTAAGGCTAGACTTTAATACAGAAAAAAGAAATATATAAGAAAAGGGGAGAGGGGCATTTTGAGCTTATGCCTCTTTAACCAATATCTCCTGGAGACAAGAGTCCATTTCTGCTTATTCAGGGCTCTCTTCTGTCACACAGACCTGTTTGTTCTCACTGGAAAATCTGAGGACAGTAAGAACAGAGTGACTCAAGTTTACATGATCAGATGAATTTTTTCTTCCTCTAATGGAAAAGGCAGACATTAACTCATCCCTCTCTTTACATAGATTTATTATGTTCAATAATTGTCTGTTATTATTACTGTACATTGTAATCTATTTCTAATGAATCCCTCTTGGTTATGGTGAATCAAGTCTCGCATAATAAATTCTAATCTGTTAGTCATTATCTTTGTTAATATTTTACAGTCTACATTTATTACTGAGATTAAGAAATAGTTTGCACAGTGCTTAGTATTTTCACTATTTTTAAGTGCTATCTCTTCTAATTAGTGATCTCTTCAAACTTGCCTTTGCTTTCTTAGATTAGTAACAACTGCACTGGAAGCACCAATGTTTTCGGTCTCTTTTTTTTCCCCCTTAAGTCTTCTGCTGGGAAATACAAGTTATAAAATTCCCATGTATTCTTTAGAACATACGTTTCTTTGTGTGCTGTATCAGCTGATCTAATTGATGCCGCCTAGGTTAAAGCCTACTAGCAGATGCCTGGGACTGAAGCTGATGGCAGCAAAAGTGACTGCACACAATCACATTTGGGCCTTTTTCAGCTATTTCTCTTCCTCGGTTCTGGAAGGCAGAGATTTCTTTGGGAGAAGTAGTAAATCCGCTCAAGATTTAAAGCTGCTTTTCATCTAATAGTTAGAAGGTTTTGGAGTGCACTCTCCTGTCTCCTATTTGTAGTACCTCTTACAGTTACAAACCTCTTGGCATAGAGATAATAACTGGGGACCTATTATCAGGTCTTGTAATCTCATTACAAAATGACCATCTCTGGCTTGATGTGAGTTACCCATGGAAGAATCCACACTCTGCATTAAAACACTGAGGGATAGAGTGCTCAGCCCCCATTTAATTAGATGCATGGTGAGAGTTTGTTTAATGTCACGGCCGTGAGCATTACAGCAGTGATGTGAGGGAAAGGGCCGTTTCAGTCAGCTGAATAATTCCTGAACAGTATTATGTGCCTGAAGAATCCCCTCGAGTACCTCATTGCACATCCTTATGTGGTGGTGAACATCTCTGAGCAGGCTGCCATCACGGTTGGTTTTGGTAGAACAAACCAGCAGTGTCTTTGCCAAAGCTGTTTCTGCCTTCTGCAGCCTTTGTATGGGCACGAAATTAAGGGTGGATGAGTGATGTTCGCTTTTAGTCCCTCTGCAAAAGCTTATTGGCATTTGGCAATTAGATTTGGTGATTAGAGCCGGTTGGTAAACTCTTGATGATAAGCAATGGAAAATGCTGATTTGTTCAAGCTTTTAATGGGAACATATTGGGTTCAATTAAGTGTTTTTTGAAAGGTTCCTTAGGGCACAATGGACTTAGGTAAAAAAACTGTAAGCCTTTGCAACAGAAGAATAATTAGGTACTCACCCAAGGCCTCATTCTGCTTTTCTGAGGCAAAATCCCAACTTTTATATATTTGGCAAATACCTGGTCTGATCTGATAGTGTGTACTAGAAAAAAACGTTCTGCCTGGAGGGAGGCAAGGATCTCTCCATAACACAAATCTTCAAAAAGTCTCAAAGTGAACCTGTACCATCATCCTACTGCAGTATCTGTAGGACATCAGGACTGCTCTCTGTCCTCCTCTAGGAGCACTTTGGTGAGTCCTATAGTCCTTCTGCAGTTTCTCCTGGATGTCTTTCTGAGATGTGACCTGGTTTTCAGATGCCTGCTGTTTGGGATTGTTTGTTTCTTGTTTTGGTTGTTGTTGGGTTTTGTTTGTTGGTTTGGTTTGGGGTTTTTTTGTATTTGTCAATACTTTATATACTGCTGGAAACAAATTTTGATTTATCTTTTCTTATCTCTCTTACCTTCTCTTCTCTTGTCTCTCGGAAGAGACCGTTTTTTTCAGTTTCCATTCCTCTAGCTAACACACTGTGTGGAGCAGCTTTCCTTTCATCAGTTCTAACACGTTCTTTACTATGTGGTCAGTATATAACCATTGCAGTTATTCCCAATGTGTTCTTCATAACTAATGGCCAATGAGCATTATTAAACCAGTGAGGGAATTATATTGAATAGCTAACCTGCCAGCAATATCCTTCCTACTGGAGTGGGGAGTCTCCGACCAAGCTTACATTTCCATTGCAAACATTCACAGCAAAATGGAAGGAAGCAGGAAGGGGCAGCAGGCAGAGACTGGTAGGAAATATTAGCTGTCCTTCAACATGCAAAATATCCATCCCCCAAAATCTGACATGTCAACAGGACTTTACCATGGTTTTGTCAATGAAGAGAAATTAATGAGAGAACTCAGACCTCTTCCTGGACTTCACTGGTGATTCCCATATCTGATTTATGTGCAAAATTCACTGCCCTGAACTTAATGATCACCAAAGCAAACAGAAAACACCTGGCAGTGGAATCACACCCTCGAGAAGTCACAAGCAGCTGCTTTTTGCTGCACTATGGTACAGGCAAATGCTTTAGAAAGGTTAGTTTTCAAAGAAGCACATGGCAAAACTTGGAGCCATTTAAGCAGGAGGTCTCCAGCTGAAGGAGTTTTCTTTTCTACTGATGTACAACACCTAGGTTATGAAGCTCTAAGACTGATTAAAGACTTTTGATCCTTCTGTAACATAAATGTTTACTTGGAACAAAACTAGTCACAGCTGCTGCGCTGATGGAAAAAGATCAGCTATGAAAAGTAGGAAAAACCAGACATGAAAGAGAGCAGATAGTAACATGCATGTAACCAACAGATTTTTCCCTAACTGCGGAGCTCTCTCTGAGACCTGAGAATGATTTGCCAGGCCACAAGTCTTCTAAACTTGCTGGAAAATCTTGCTTGGTCACCACAATTCAAATGGTGGTATCTTCTTTTAAGAACAAAATTCCAATAAATTATTACAGGTGATACCAGTTCAGTGATGCTATCCTCATTTTCCAGAAAAATTTATACAAAGAAGTCAAAGATTCAGAATTCAGAAATTTAAAACTATGCATCTTTGAAATAAAAAACATTTAAATACAACTGTCATATTCAGGAAAAGGGAAGAGATGACAGAGAGACAAAACTCTATGGAGAGAGAGAGAGAGGGGGACAGAAAGCACCACCCCGGACAAAGGGAAACAAAATATAAAATGCTAGAGCTGTGTGCGTTCTGAGACAGGGTATACATCTGGCGAAGCGTGAGAAGTAGGAGAGAGACTTCAGAGGAGGACAGAAGTTTCCTACCCTCTTTGAAGCTGGGAAGAAAGAGAGAAAAGGAAAGGGAGAGACCAATGAAAGATAGAGAAAAGAAAGAAAAATGAAGGAAGAGGGATCACAAATAAAGAGCAGCAAAATTCCTTCACAGGGAAAAGAGAAATAAAAGCACAAGGAGGCAGAAAGCAAGCAAAGAAGAGAAAGTGAAAATAAAGGAACAGGAGAGAAAAAGTCACTCCTACATGTGTCTACAGAAAGCCAGTGAAAATAGTTCTAAAGTAATCAGAAATATATACGAAGAGACATCAGATATGTGTCTGTGTAGGAGAAAATGGGGAGATCTGCTTGCAGTTGTGAGAGGAACATACGGAATATCATTGCTAGTCGTAGGAAATAGGACAGCACATACGTTTCCATAGTCTTCTGAGATGAGCCTCATATTTCCCCCTCTGTGAGAATAAATGCACTCACTGGTCACATATATGGACATAGGAAGAGCATGCAGATGTGCACACACGTTCACACACAAAGTATAGCATTTAGAAATGCTTGGACTGGTTCCAAGGTAGTTGAACAAAATGAGGCTAATAAAATATAATTAAACATTAATTACTCTAACTATCAAAAATAATTGACTTGTACAAAGCACAGCACTCCTATTAAAAAGGGACCTAAGGGTAATAAAAAGCATATACTAATCTGTAATGTAGACATAATAATTGCTATGAAGCAATTAAATTTATAGGCAACTGTTAAAATTCTTTGGTGACTGTTTAAAAGTGCAAGCACTGGACAGATTTGGTCCAAAATTATCTACTATAAAGCAGTCTTCGTGTTATGAGAAGTAAACACTACCAGTTAAAAATCAAACCAAAGATGCACTGCTGCTTGAAGTAAATTTGAAGTAAAACTGTCTGGAGCAGTCACTAAAATGCTGCTGTGTGTATCCCAAAAAGTCATCCTTCTTCCACCAACTTTTCTTTCTAAAAATCTTTTGAGCATGAGACAGCCAGAGCTGGCAGATGAAAGGAGGAGCATTGAGATCTTCAGATGGTGTGAAGCTACCTCACTTCACTCAACTTCCTCATGCTCTGCTGATTTTTAAAAGTG
This sequence comes from Indicator indicator, assembly GCF_027791375.1. Classification (NCBI taxonomy): domain Eukaryota; kingdom Metazoa; phylum Chordata; class Aves; order Piciformes; family Indicatoridae; genus Indicator; species Indicator indicator. The sequence continues at coordinate 70,669,313 of NC_072010.1, read as the reverse complement.
AAAGAAGGAGCTAGCCTCGGTACAGGCAGAACTGGAGGAGAGATGCAGACTGGTTGAACTACGATCACAGTAAGTTAAAACAACCCTAGTAAAGAGAAGTATTTCATCAGCAAGTGGGGCTCAAGTGGAGCTTTAGAATGAAACAGTTCACGCTGAGGACCTCCCTGCTTGCCTTTCGTGGTCTTTCACTACAGACTAGTGCTTAGTCCACTCCTTAGAGTGCCCATCACTGTCTGGAATGCATTAGGTGTATTTCTGGAATGAATTTTTTGTTTGCTTACGCTGGAAAGGAATCTAATTTGCACACACTAACACCGCTCTGTGAGGTGAACCAAGGTCTGGTAAGTGGCAATGAGCAAGAGATTGACTTTATATGCAACTCCTGATTCGAAACAGAGCACTAAAATAGACATGCCAGAAAACCAGCTTTATGTTTTTTTCTCTTAACATTTACTTTTAAGGTGCAGGATAAGTATTTCTCCTAGTTTGCCTTCATGGAAAAAAAAAAATGAGCATTCACATGGAAAACAGTCTTCTTCAGTTAGGTGCAGTGCCAAAGGCAAGGCATAATCAGAAGGGGCAAAAATAACAACAAAGACTGCATGAGTCTGTTTTGCAAAGACAAGTGACAACTACACACTGCAGACAGCACTTCTGTGTGTTCTCACTCTGGGAGTCCTTATTCACTCCTTTTGCTTTGCCTTCTCTCCTCCTTGGATTTGGCTGTGGCCAAAATTTACTAGTTATTTGGGCTGTTTAGCTCTCATCTTTCTCATTTAACTTCATGTATTCTCTTTACTTGGAAAAGTTTTGTTCTAGTCAACACAGAATAAAAGAGCTGGCATGTAAACAGACAAAATGCAGAGCACAAAAGTTCATTTTCCTGAGGTTATCCTTAATCAAGGAAATACGAAATGTTGAAAATTTTAGAAAGAGGAAAAAGAATACATTTCAGGTATTTTTTGGGTGCTACTCCTTCTCTACTGCTAGTGTGTTGGCAACAACTTGGTAAGTTAGTGACTTCACTCACTTTGACAAAACGTCGGCATTCTTACATAAAATGACTACTAAAAAATAGTTAAATTTTTAGGACAGATGTAATACTTCTTTGTGGGTTGGTGGGGATGCCATGACACAAAATGTATTTGGCATATGGTACCTTCACTTGTGCTACAATAAAAATATTGTATGTAGCAAAGTAAAGTCATTTGAAATTGTGAAGGAATGACACTGCCCTCTGAGAAATTGTCATTACTGTGAGATACTATCATTGTGTGCTCACATTACTACAATCCACCAATCAAACTTACATCTACCAACCAGCTTGGCTTTCAGGACATTCATTCATTGATTCATTCACTGGAAAATATGCCATCCCAAGAATCAGCTGAAGAAGCTAAACAGATCCTGAGTTTGGTTGTGTTTATTGGCCTCCATGCTCAATCATGTGTATTGTATCACACTGTAATATATAGTATCATATCATACAGTATCACATCATTAGAATGTCAAGAAAATGAATAAAAATCCTTTTCATTTCAACTATCCTTCTCAAATTTTCCATGTCATGCTGTGCTTTCTGGGCATGTAGCAGGCTGAGCTGCTCCTATGCTATAAATATTTCTCTTACATAACCAATTAATCAGCTAAAAAGTCAAAGAAAGTAACTATTTTTAGTATAATATTGCTAGTCGTGCTTCTGGAGTGTTATTTTTTTGCTTTTAAATAAAAGGACTTCATTCTGCAGTTCTTTCCCATCAATATGTGTGACTGCCAATTCAAGGAACATTTCTGTATAAAGAACAGTGGTTAATGGTCCAAAATTCCAGGCAAGTTCCATTGTCTCAGTGCTGTTACACAGACTGTTTGCAAGGTTTAAGCAAAAATATTTAAACTGTTAATATGTAATACCTAAAGTATTCTTCAGGTTTGGGCTTGCTGAGCCCAAAAAGAATGAGTCAATCAAAGAGCTTTGAGGAAAGATAATACTGTTAGGTAAAAAAAAAAAAAAAAAAAAAAAATTTTTCATTTAAAATGTTTTTTTTAATATTTTTTCCTAGTTTTCCTTCCTACTAGATATGGATGCGGCTTTTTAAGGTCTTTTACGAACTAATTAGAGACAAGAACAATTACAAGCTGGCCTATGGAGCCAATCCTCCTTCAGAATGACACAGTTTAAACTCAAATTGAGGCTTTCAGTCTTAATTTTGAAAATAATTTTTAACATTACAAATACACAGTGTATCTCCAAATCCTGTATTAAAAGCGTGAGCTGTAGGAAGTATAGTACTTGCTTTGTTGATGGGGGGAAGATAGAGTGATAAAAAAAAATTAGTCTGAAAAATGTGAAATTCGGAGAATTTAATGTTAGATGACTTAAGTTCATGTAGTTCGCATATTTTCAAAGCAGAACACTCCTCTTGAATATATTGCACTACTACCTTAAAAAAAGATTTGCTGGCAGCTACAATCCTTGGGCCAGTTAGTACTAGATCTATTTTACCACCAGTGTGGTATCTGAGGATTCTGAAGTCCCCTCAGCTTCTGACTCAGATGAGCCTGGGTACCACAGATCCTGTGTCGTATCTGCCCGACCCTTGAGGACACTTTGCTGTCTCCTTACATTTCAAATGGCTTTAGAAATAGCTACGTGGGAGCACATTTCATCCCCACTAGATGTGAACTGGTACATGTTCATAACACAGAGCTGTGGATAGAGAAGAGTTAAGCTCTGGCTGACACAAGAGACTCACTCTGTTCCCCAGAGTATGGGGCTCTGACTTCATGACCTTTTGGTTTTACACCAAAGATATAAAGGTGTTTCGTGCCTCTGAGAGATGGACACTACCAGGAGACGTAAGAATGCCCTCCCCTAAGAAGGTGCACCTGAGTTAGACAACAGAACCCAACAAAACTAGCCCTACCTGTGGGCAAGATTTCCTCATTAACAATATCCACATATAATAAAACATGACAAAACCACAGAATGTGGCAAAATGAGGCAATTGTTTTTACAACCAGTTTCTCCTCTAGGATAGAAATAATTTTTAAGCAAAGCTCTGTTTCTACAGAACATTGTGGTCAGGAAGGTATTGCAGCCTTTCCTCGTTCAAAACACATTCAAAAAGTGCGTCTCATATTAAATGCACACCTGTATCATTCCCAAATGTCTATCTACCACGTAACTTTCGGGTTTTGTAATACATTGTCATATACAACCAAACAAAGAGAATTTTCTTTTATTTATTTACATGTAAGACTGGATTTAGGTATGGGAGATTAAGTACACTGGGGGAAAAAAGAACAATGGATGATGTTGATAATGACAAGGGCAAAGTAACTGTTTGCAGTGGCAGCACAGTATTTGAAAAGCAGGACCTCACCCAAGATAGCTTGCAGTTTTGAAAGGATCAAATGGCTCCCTTTAGCTTAAGGGTAACTTTCATACAAAGGAAGATGTGAGTGGCAATGGATTGTGCTGTCTGGCTGCCAAGATTTATTGAAGATAAAGGCAGAAAGCTAAATCGTTTTCAAGGGAAATCCACCTCAGGATCTGGGAAGTTCTTGCTGTGTCTGATGTGTTTTCTACATCAGAAGCACAAGAGATGTAGTCAGTCTTTGAAGAAGAGAGCTGTCTGTATGGCACCGAGGAAGGAGACCAGCAGGACACTATGATAGCCCTGCCAAAACCAGAATTTTCCTGCTAATACAAATCCCATCTGAGAAGCCAGGCATCTATGCCCTCTCATCCTGCCACAACCAACCAAGGCCGCAGCTCAGAGACTATCACGCCAGGCAATATGCAATTTTGTAATTAGTTTCATGAAAAAAACCAACAATTAGAAATTCTCTGTCTTCTCAGTAGCAGTTGTTATTCTTTTCCCAGAAAAACTGGAAACAAATATCACTTTTAACTATGTTAAATTCTTAAGAGGAGAAGCGAGGAAAACTCCACAGAGTGCAATAAAAATGTTTTTAAAATGCAAATAAGGAGTGACATACAACAGAGAAGATGGGGAAAGTTTTTTCTCAAGGAACAGCAGCTCCATTATTGAATGCAATCCCAATACATCTACAATAAACCAATTTCTTCAAAAAACATCTTTTTTTTGTTTGTTGTGAATGACCCTTTAAAAATAGATACATATCACAGTAGTACTATATTAATAGCTGCTCTCTCTGCACGATTAATGGAAATGTGTTATTGAAATAAGATTAAAATGTACATACTTCTCACAAAACGAGGGCCACAATAAAAATCTGTTGATGTCAGAAAAGTCTTGCATATCTCTTTAAACCTGCTGAACTCGAGTCCTTCTCTTTAAAACACACAGAGTGAACAAGTGAGTTCTTTTCATTTGAACAAGGGAATTCTTTTAATTTAATGATTAACAATAAAATTATTTCTCAAAACTCATTTACATTGGCATTGCTGCTTATACTGACCCAAGATGGCTGCATATTAAATTTTGCCAGAGTAGTACAAGTGATGTCAAGAAATAAGAAGAAACACTATCATTGTGTTCATTTAATGGATAAAACATGAAGGGAGCAGCAATGGAGATAAGCACCCTGGAGGCTGTTTGGTTTGTCACAACGTGCATATGCAGTAATCCCTGACAGTCCTTCTTGGGAACGAGCATCGTTGGTTTTTTTTTCCCTTGCTTTTTGCTAATGCAGAGCAAAGCTGAGGTGACTGCTGCTTACTAATGCATTAGACTTTTAACAGTGTAAACATGAAGGCAGTAATTCAGAGAACATTAAACTTGAAAGATGTAGCAGACATGTAAAGTTAATTTGATTTACAGCATAATAAGGAGCAGAGTTCTTTTGCTTTTCTTTCCAATCTAAATCTGAGCCCAGAAAAATCAAATTTCTGCCTCCCCGCAAATCCAAGCAGCTTCCCCTCCTTTGTCTTATGTGGATGTAAGAAGAGACAAATTTGACCCAGACCATGATGTTCTTTAGGGCAATCAGCAATTTTGCTTTTCCAACTCATTTACACTACACTGCTAAGAGCATTTCCAATAAGCTGGGTGCTTCCCAAACAAAAAGCAAATGCTACCTGGACTTAAGACTCTTTAAGACTGAAGGCAGGAATACAAATAAGAGGTAAGGTACCAGGTAACACAATATAAGAACACACTTCAAACAAACAAACAAATCATTTCACTCATGCTACATCCACAATCAGTCAGCTCCTTTCTTCATGTCAGATGACACCATTACAACAAACAGTTCTGATTCTGCTTCTCTTCTGACTGCTGGCCAGTTTCAAGCTTGATTGCTGAGGCCTTCACTCCCCACCCTGAGCATTTTTTGATGGGGTCAGGAGGACAGAGTCACTGCAGGTGATTTCTAGACTTCAGAGGTTGCATTTAGCCTCCACAGAGGTGCAGAGACTGGTAGGGTGGGATGTCGAGGTTTGATAGAGAGAAAAATGCTTTGGGTGTGGAAGGGAGAAGGGGGACTAGCAAAGGAGAAGGGGGACTAAACTATGCAGCTTAAACCCAGATGACCACCATGAGGCCAAGCACAGAGCTAGACGCTAGAGCTGAGTCTGAAGTACTTCCAAGGAGAAAAATTTCAAAACCACTTAGTTCTTTGTCATGGGCCTAAACTCTTTTCAGTGGTTTGGAGAGATGGTGCTGTCGTGCATCCACCAAATGTTGCCTCATGCTCACTGCCCAAAAAGGGGCATCATCATGTTGGATACAGATTGATGAAAAGAAGAGTTGGTGTCACTGGTGATCCTGGACCAGACAAAACCAATGTCAAGAGACAATTGAAGCTTTTGGAATATAAAAACCACTGCCTTTCTGATCTTCTGTAGAGCATGTACGCTACAGAAAGAAACTGTCTAGCATGACCACTTTCCCCCTTCACCGACCCAATATACCTTTGCCCCAAGCAAACAATCCAGCTGCAGGAATTTAAGCTTCTGTGAGACAGAAAGCACAGGCATAATGAGTATACTCAAACATGTCCTCTCAGCTACTGATGAGATGGTTTGCAGGGTCAGCATCCAAAACTTCTACAGGCAACATTCTCTGTTCATTTCCTGGACAAAAGAAGGTTACCCATCTCCTACTGCACCTGATGCAAGATGTATGCATAAACAGAAATAATGAAAAATCTACATCTGCACTTGTGCCTGCTAATGACTAGACAGGTACCAAAAGAAAATAGGGATAAGCCTGGAGGATTTTTCCACAGTCACATGGTTACAATAAAACATAGACCTCTAGCAGAGAAAAACACCAGACAGTGAAGACATTAAAACAGAAGGCTGCAAAATGGAAAATGCAGATAGCTTTGTCTAATTCAGAAGCGTCACCATGGAGCACAATGACTGCTCCAAGGGGACTGGGAGGAGAACACTGCTGGCACCAACACCCCAGAGAAACATGAAACCTATGTGGAAAGACAAGATACTCTCCTGAGACCCAAAAATGAAATGGTCTCTGTCTTGCCCTATGCAAAGACGTGAACCTTTGAGAAAGCTGCCAGGCAAGGACTCTCAGCCTGTGAAATTAATTGTTCACAGGCAGTAGAAGAGATGGCATGAGAAATGGGATAATCACAGAGACAATCTGTGTGAAGGAGGGTCCCTGGCAGGGTAATCAGGAGGAAGCATGAGCTGTTGAGCATGCTTCCCAGATGAAGGACACACACTTGCAAGAAAGATCACGTCCTTTTGCCAGAAAGGTTTGGTGAGATAACATGGCAAAACATTTAGCCAATGCTTTTAAGGTGCCATGTGCCAAAGTTGAAGCCAGATCCTAAATGAAATGCAGGAGCTCAGTGAAATGGTCATTAAGCTGTGAGGGTACTGTCAACCTCCCTGCTTCCCCTACAGAACACCTCACTGACCTACCAGTTAAGTACCACCCACTTCAGGAAACTGTCAGGAAACCTTGGACCCCATGCAGGTAGGACTGGGGTGACTGAACTCTCTGCCCTCCACCTGACTGTGGTGGAGTAACCCAAAAGGTGTTACCCCTCCATTCCCCCTTGCCTGCACTGCGTTAGGGGAATATGGAATGTACCCCACATTGGGAGCCACATGCAAACTGCTCTGAAGCTGCATGAAGCTGAAAGGCCACAACCAATTGACTGTGGGATGACACAAAGCAGGAATGGGACTCCAAAACCCCAAACCAGACCATCCTTTTGCACATATGAAATTAGCTCCAGAGAAGATGTACCCAGCCCCTTACACTGTTGGGCACAGATGGCACCTGGTGAGCCTGGCAGTGTGTGCTCTGTCAGGCAGCAGTGCCGCTGAAGCTGGTCAGCAGCGTGTACCCACCCATCCTGCAGAAGCAGGGTGGTGAGGCTGGGGACATGCTGTCCCCACTGCCTCGTTGCAAGAGGTGTTAGCAGCCAACTCTGGCAAAGGTCTGAGTGTCACTTTCTCAGGACAGCTCCCAGGTGTGTGCGGCCATCCCCAGCAGCAGCTGGCTACTTGCACACCTGTGAGTGCACACACGCATGCACCATTACCTGATTTCAGCCCAATAAGCATTTCCTGGACAAACAAAAGTGAGTGTGTGTGTGTGTGTGTGTGTGTGTGTGATTTTACTGCTTCTGGATGCCCTGCAAGAGAAACACAACAGAACACGCTCTATTTATCAAAGTCCTAATGGGAGGAAAGTATTTTTGTTGCATCTCCTAAATATCCTCTGTTTCTGCTACTTTCTCTGCTTTCAGTGACAGCAAACATCATTTGACAGAGACCAGAACATGGTTGCCGTTTTCCCATCTGCAGCCTAGCCTTATTCGTAAAAATCCCCCACAATGTGTGTGAGATTTTCAAGAGCACTCTCGTTGTATTCAACCTACCTCCACTCATATTTGAGTCAGTGATAATTGAGGGCAGTGCTGAACCTTTTAAAATTCTTGCTATGTATTTACACTACTCTTTTACAGGTTTACTTTAAATAATAGCAATGTATAACATATGCTGTATATATGCAAAGCTCACTTTCACCTTTCCTGGCATGGAACTTTACAGATAATGATTGTCCCAAAATGCTTGCCTTTGTAAGACAAGGAAATGTATGATAGGTGAGGTTTATCTCGATTCCATGAAGAAAGGAAAGGAAAGGAAAGGAAAGGAAAGGAAAGGAAAGGAAAGGAAAGGAAAGGAAAGGAAAGGAAAGGAAAGGAAAGGAAAGGAAAGGAAAGGAAAGGAAAGGAAAGGAAAGGAAAGGAAAGGAAAGGAAAGGAAAGGAAAGGAAAGGAAAGGAAAGGAAAGGAAAGGAAAGGAAAGGAAAGGAAAGGAAAGGAAAGGAAAGGAAAGGAAAGGAAAGGAAAGGAAAGGAAAGGAAAGGAAAGGAAAGGAAAGGAAAGGAAAGGAAAGGAAAGCAACTGGTCAGAAATCACACTGTACTGTGGAAAAGATGATCAGGAAAGAAAAGAGACTATCTGAAGGGTATTGCTGAATCTTTGGCTCATCTATAAAATGCAACATTTTGGGGAAAACCTACTCAAAATAATACACATTAAGACTTTCAGTGAAATTGTCTTTCAATCACAGGTACCTGGCACAGACATAAGTATGTTTCAAATGAGATTAGCCCAATTATGAGAAAGCTGCTAAAGGTACATCCATATTGGATAATAACTATGGAGTCAGTTTTATACCTAGCAGCTGGAACAAGGCAACTTGAATTTATAATGTGTATTTTGAGCTTCAGCTGCAGCTCCGGAGCTATCTGAAGAGGGACCATGTTTTTGTAGTGCTGCAGTCTGTCTCACAGCAGTACATTACTTTTGAAAAATGCTGTGAACCTTAGACATGCATCTCCTGAGTGGGGGTCCTCAGGCTTGCTTGAAGCTGGACTAGTTTCCTGATTGACCATGTGGTTCCCTGAAAGCTCTCCAGGATGGGGAATGATGCTGCTGGGAAGATCACAGAATCACAGAATGGTTTGTGCTGTAAAGGAGCCTTTAAGGTCATCTAGTCCAACACTCCTGCAGTGAGCAGGGACATCTTTTAACTAGATGATCAGGTTGCTCAGTGTCCCCTCTGGCCTGATTCTCAGTGTTTCCAGGGATGGGGCTTCTACCACCTCTCTGGAAAACCTGTTCCAGTGTTTCACCATCCTCATCGTAAAAAATTTCTTCCTTTTATCTAGTCTAAATCTCTGTCCTCTTTTAGTGGAAAACCATTACTCCTTCTCCTGTCACAATAGGCCATGCTTAAAAACATTGTCCCAATCTTTCCCTTTAAGTACAGAGAGGCCACAATCAAGTCTCATCAGAGCCTTCTCTTCTCCAGGCTGAACAACCCCAACCCTCTCAGCCTGTCTTCATAGGAGAGGTGTTCCAGCTGGGAGCAATCACTACTGAACCTCCAGATGGGCCAGGGATGTTGGGAACTGCCTGTATTCCAATTAGAGGAACTGGGATATGCCAAGGGAATATCTGTGTTAGCGGGGATGTAAAAAATCAGTTCTGAATAGGAGCACAACAAATTTTTGAAGCACCCAAAACCAATTGCAAACTGGAAACTCACAGCTTCACTCAGTTCTGTCTTCAACCAGACACACGAGTTCACAGATTCACAGACTGTATCAGGATGGAAGGGACCCTCAAAGGTCATCTTGTCAAGACCCACCTGCAGTGAGCAGGGACACCTCAAACTAGATCAGGCTGCACGGGGCCACATCAAGTCTGACCTTGAATGTCTCAGCCTCATCCCTGGGAAACCTGTTCCAGTATTTTACCACCCTCATTGTAAAGAACTTCTTCCTTACATCCAACCTAAATCTACCCTGCTCCAGAATAAAACCACTGCCTCTCATCCTATTGCTACAAGCCCTTCTGAACAGTCCCTCCCCAGCCCTTCTGTAGGTCCCCCTCAGTTATTGAAATGTAGTTATAAGGTCCCCCAGAGTTTGGTACTTCAGTCTGTCACTGACAAAGAGCCTGACTTGATACAGGGAGTTCTGTTGTGCTTTTGAGGAATTATTTGAGATTTCCAGACCTTCTTCTGCCAGTGGAATAAAGATATCACTCCTCAAAAAGGCCAAGCTAATCTCATCAGTTGTACTGAACGGAACAAGTGCTGCCACAGAAGAAGTCAATAAACCACCTGCACTTTCTTTGTCACAACGCATCAGTATACCTGCACCATTATTCAGAAGTGGTAATGACTGCCATACCTGGCCTTAATATCTTTACAGAAACACACTCTTACATATGCTGTGCAAAAAATCACATCAAGCCAATGCCTGCCCAGAAAACGACCCAAAGAAAGATGTACAGTTTGCAACCCCCTCACATTTCCTGACATACCTTGTATATTTTTCTAACACTCCCAAGTTCTTTTGACCTTCAGATGCCATATATTGATTGCTCAGTGAAGTTAAAACCTGCTCCTCTCAGCATCCTCTACCTGAGCTCATCCCTGGCAGAACTTCTATCATTACTTGTCATCATCTACACGTGCAGCTCTCAAAAGTAAGCCCTCTCCCCTGTTTTACAGCTTATTGCTACATTACTATTAACTGAATTCTAACATAGGTAAAGGAGGGATTTTTATAGATGTCTTATTAACAGAAGCTACTTATTCGCTGAGCACAAGCTTTCTTAAAACGAGCTCTGAAAGGATCAGTTCCCCCACCCCTCTCTGCTGAAGTGCTGCTAATACTATTAATTTAGACTAGATGATTTTACCCTTGCTTGAATCCAGCACAAGTCTCATGTACTCTTGCAGGGGGATTAAACAGGTTTTTTAAAACCATGTTTAAAAGGCCTTCTCACAATTCATCTCAGGGAGGGGTGAATTTTATCAGCTTTTTTTTTTTTTTTTTTTGGTCTTTGTTTATGTATATATTCATGGGTTTGGATCTTGTCAAGGTTGCTAGATAGCCTTTGACAATTTTGCACTACTCAACATTTTTTGAAAACATTACCTGGGATAATACATATTGCAAACTCAGACACTCAGACATTCAGTCTTCTGTCTTAATTTAAATGCATTTTTGATTCAGGCTGGTATTAAGTGTTGCTAATTACAAATAAACATTTTGTTTCCTCCTTTGGATTTTTTTTTCACTTTTCTTTGAAAATATATGCTTCTTTTAGTTTGTATTTATGAAACCCTTTACAGAATACAATTACTTCATGTATGGGTCTTTGGTGTCACATAGAGCTTCTGCAGATATTATTTTAATTAGGTTGCTTGGTTCCATTTAATTTTTAAATGGCTGTGGCACAGACTCCGTGTTGTGATCTGCTGAATGGGAGGGGATGTCTGCTGAGGATTCTGCCCTTCTAGAAGTGGCGTATTAATGAGACATTTTCTTAATAAGAGCCTTGTGTCAAGTCCTGTAATCAGAATATGAGAGACACACAAATCAGCAGAAACATTCATTAATTCCAGAAGTTACCATTTCTGCATTGCATTTAAATATTATTCCAAAAGAAATTTAATCTTAACAGTGCTTTGGGGTGAAAGGATGTATTACAGTGAGAGATACAGTTAGTAAAATTAATGTGTCATATAGCAATTCCTATCTAAAAGGCTAGTCCTCCTTTACAAACAAAATCCCCAAACCTGTTAGATATAGGGCTGCAATGCCTTGAAATAAAGCTGCAGTGTAGTACAGGACTTCAAAATTGTTACCTGATTATACTTAGATTTGCCCTAAACAACACTGAGAAATTAATTGGTACCTGACTTTATACGGTAGATTGAAATCATTCTAATTTAACACCTGTGAACTCATTATTAAGTCTTTCCAAGCAGAGAAACAACAGTGTTAGTTAACATTTCTAACACAGCAGTGCAATATGATCACAGTGTCTCCATCCAAACTCTCTGGGATGAGAAGCCTAAAATATTAATTAAAACAAAACCCAGTCATATACCTCATCACACTACTGTAGCTAGAAGATAAAATCCTCCAGGGAGATTGAGAGACCAATCTACCAACTATTAATACAACTTCTCCTTTCTATGTTCACCAAATGATTGTATTAACACTCTTAATGGAATTAAAAGCAAGTAAAGAGCAGACAACTCAGAAAGGTGTACTTTGGGTATTTTGGATCTACAGGCCATTACTTGCAAAGCAAGAAGAACATGATAACAGAAATATGTAATGCTAGTGTTATAATCACATTGGACTAGGCTGCTGCATACAGATACTACATTTTTTAATAAGTTATAGTGTATATACAATAAGTAAAGTAAAAATTCCATTAATTTTCCCCAGTAAGTCATGAATGGGAGAAGAAAATTAATTTTTTATCACCAGATTTCCTAACGGTCATCTCAGTGCATCTAATCCATAACAGTCACTATAAAAATTTCTTGCTTTTGTGAGCTTGCAGCTTTTCAAAATATTTACCATTTGGGCTAATAAAGTTCACTTTTGGCCTCATCTGGCAAGTTGTTTCAGTTAAATCCCTTAAGCCATCTTTAAGCCATGAACAAAAGTGAGTAAATATAGTTTACTGCTGTTTTCTGAACAAGGGAAAAGCCCTTGAAAAACGGTAAACATGGTGAGCATTTTTATCAGTGACAGTAAGTGTTCCTGTCTTGAGGAAGCTACAGTCAAAGCGGTTTAGAAGAGCAGACTGAGGAACGAAGTACAGTATTTCCCAAAGCCTATGGATATCCAGATAGAATATTGTCTGTCAAATGCACCCAGTAAAAAAAAGCTTCCTTAAGGACACGGGTAGTCACGTGCAAACCCACCAGTAAAATACATTTTTCAGATCTACAGGACAAGTGAGTAAATCAATCAGCTGCAAAGCAGAGACTTATTTTCTGCAAATCAAGTACTCCCTGTCAGTCTCTCTTACGTTTCTCTGCAGCCATCAAGGTTCATTTGAGCAATCTGATTTGTGCATAAGGCAATATAGATCAAATTTGCCAGTGGTACAGAGTCTCCTTTATTTATTCTTTACAGAATAAAATAACTACTGAAATGACCTAGAAGTTCCCCTTCTCTCACTCAAACAAAATGAATTTCTTGGGAATAATGGACCTGATTCTCATTATCACTAAACCATGCCTCTCCTCCTTCATCCTGACAGTGAATCTCTTTACTGTGAACATAATGAAATTTAAATTGCCATTTCTACACTAATTTTAGGGCTCCTTTATAATAGAGATAAAAAGAAAGATAAAGGGGCCTTATCATAAATAAAAATAAGGCCATATATAGTTCATATTGATCCACCTACTTCCCACTTTTGTTTTTGTTTTGTTTTGTTTTTTCAGTACATTGTGCTTAGGAGAACGATTCTATGGATTATTATTTTTAAAGTCTGCACCAGGACTTTCAAAACTAGATCCTCAAGTATGTGGGGTCTGGTGGGTTTTGGTTTTGCACCCTGGCACTCGTCAGCTCTCTGAGCTCCTCCCCACTACAGCTGTGACACTCCTTGAGTCATGCTTCTTCAGTGGAGAAAAGAAAGTCTCAGGCTGTGCTAGATTCACAGAAATTGTCTCCAGCTTACAAGTAACTAAAGCAACAGCAAAAGCTGCCAAATTACCACAAAAAGTAGAAATCCCTCAACCATGGACCCTCTCAGCATTTCCTGCTCTTGACAAAAACCTCAGAAAAGTTACATTCACATCAGCAGTGGTCACTGGATGTTTCAGTTGGAAACATCCTTGGCCACCTGAGCACACTCTCAGCGCCCCCAGGTCCTTTTCACTGGGCAACTTTCCATCCACTCTCCTCCTAGTCTACCAGGTAGGTTGGTGGTGTGGTGACCCAAGTGCAGTGCCCAGCTTTGTTAAATCTCTTAGAACTGACCTCAGCCCACTGAAAACCCTACCCTCAAGGAGATCAGTACTCACACCCCATTTAGTATCATCCACAAACTTACTGAGCATGCACTCAATTCCCTCATCCAGACTGACAGGACAGCAGGTCAATGCCTATAGATGAGTATTTAGTTTTCCAGTTTTGGAAAAACTGGGCTTGGCCTTCAAATGTTAACATGGTGCAGCAGCAGGTGCTGCCAGCCAGTATTGGTGTCAGTCCACCATGCTGCATACAATTTCCTCCAGCCTCAGGGAGAATTAAATACAATCCCCAGGAAGTGAAGCCATCTTTCTCTAGCTTTTCCAGGGTGGCTATAGGAGCTGGTACTTAACTAAAACCAGAACACTGACACAGCAATGCTTTCCCTGCATCTGTAACCTGACCACCAGCAAAACCAGAAAGAACCATCTGAGTGGGAATGTGGACAGTCAGCAATGTAGTAGTTTGATTTTATTTTATTTTTAATTAATTGTCCTCCTTCTTCCCTTCCATCACTCCCTTAACAATTCATAAAATGCAGTGATGGATGCAATTTGTGCGGCCAGAATGCTAGGACTTGATTTACTAAATTTATTCTACAGGATGCTGCCACATGACATAGAAGTTGCTTTTTATAAATGATGATTAAACATTGTTTTTTCCCTAAAGCTTAACATAGGACTTACTGACCAAAGGTATATACACTTTTCTCCTGCAGCTTGTCTCTCTTGTCTCTCTACAACTACCTAAAGGGAGGTTGGAGCAAGGAGGGGGCCAGTCTCTTCTCCCTGATGGTGACAGTACTAGAAGAAATGGTTGCAAACTGTGCCAGGGGAGGTCTAGGCTGGATATTAGGAAATACTTCCTCACTGAAAGGGTTATCAAATATTGGAATGCTCTGCCCAGGGCAGTGGTGAAGTCACTGTCCCTTGGGGAACTCAAACAGCATGTGGACCTGGTGCTTAGGGACATGGTTCAGTGTTGATCCTTCAGTGCTAGGTTGAGGTTGGACTGGATGATCTTTGAGGTCACTTCCAACCAGATATATTCTGTGATTCTGTCTTCAACAGCTAAAGCTTTAGGTGTCCTTTGCCTGACACAGTGTTTAAGACTACTGGCTTCACAAAGTGGTGGTGGCTCCACCTGGATAGGAGAAAGCAGCCACTTTGATTCAGGCTTCATACAAAACACCTATATTCTGGGCTTTGTGCAATGCTTTCCCAGCAAATGCTCACAAAAGCTCAAGAAAATACTAACTTTTTAACTTCTCTGTTCATTATTTATTTTCATTGTCACTTTTTCTTTCAGAAAAAAATGGACAAATTAAAGAAGGCTATGTCTCATCAAATATACATAATGCAAACTTCAAACACAGAGACTTAGGACTTTGGGAGAACATAGAAGGGAAATAGTCAAGTTCAAGAGTTTAACAATGATACAGAGTTTAATTCTGCAAGATATCCTAGATTTCTGATGGGAATACTTCACAAATGAAAAACCACTTTTCAATTTAAATTAAATTAAATTTCCAATTAAGTCACAGAGAGCTGTACTCCAGCAGGAAAACCTGCTAAAAATCACATATTTCTCGGCCATGAATTAAACATTTAGTATAGTTCAGTCTACAGTGACCCAGCGTAGGAAGGACAAAAAAATACCTCCTGGGTTTCCCCCTCCTCTACTTTGAATCATATGTTTTATGACTAAATGTTTCTGACATCAGTTTAAGCAAGACTTTCTTCATTATACAGTTATATCTGCAAAGTTTACTTCAGAAAACAAATCTGATAGTCAAGCTACTTGTGTCAGAATTTGATAAGTTCATAAATATTTAAGCTATTTTATGCAATATGCCCATCAAGTGACAGGCCAAAATAGCTCCTAAGACTTTACCATGAATTAAAAATGTGAAAATAATGGATTTTCTGAGTTGGTAGGTGAAGTGAAAATTGTAAGGAAAACTGTTCTTGCTTGAGTTGAGTATTTTTGGTTTGTTGTTTCTTAAAAAAAAAAAAAAAAAAGAACGAATAATAAATTAATTATACTACATCAGTCAAAACCACCCATTTCATTTGAAACCAAATGCTCTGATTTTATGATCATTTTATCCCTTGAAACAGTAAGATATGAAGGACAATTGTGAAACAAGGAAAATCTTTTACATTAACAATCTGAAAAGTTTGCCTTTGAAATTTTTGAAATCACTACTTCAAAGTTTCCCCTTTTTCCTTTTCTCCTGTTGAAGCAGTTAGTTTTGTTCGTCTCTTTACCAGCTGCTTCAGAGAATCTGCTACTCACAAAATTTAAATTAACCTAGCTCTACCAAAAATATGCCAAACTTTTTTAGGGAAACCTTGAAGCTCATGAGCTTCAGTGGAGCCACGACTTCTTCTCTTGCCTTTATCTACATAATAGAGATAACATTCTGTTCCTAGAAAGGACTGAGAGCAAACCTGGTATTCTGAATTTTAAAGCTACATCAATGTAGATTTTATGCATTAGGCTCTCTTCTATGAACTGTTATCTTTCGAACTGTAGCTCCAGAAGTCATGTAGTTGTCCAAATCACCTGGGAGAAAAAAAGCTCATTATTATCCAAGGGAAAGAAAAAATCCCCACAAACATCTTGCACATTCCACATGGAGTGGGACACTGGAGGTGAGTCCTGGGGTATTCTGGCATGCACCTCCTTCAGGGACAGCGGGCTGTGTCTTTTTTATCCTTAAATGTGTCATATTTGCAGGTACATGGAGCAGTGAGGTGGAGAAGCAGGAAGTGCAGTAAATGTCTCACTTTTTTATCCCTAGCCCTGGGGATCTGTTACCAAGCTGCTACTTCACATCAGCATGCATTGGGCATTGTTTCCTCTCCAAATTCCTGACAAGATGTATTTCTTAACTATTCAGGTTTTGAGTGTTGAATATAGGGCATGTTTTTTCCCTTATCTTGGTTGATAGCCAATAAGTTATTGGACAGCAGGAAGTGACATCTATGTCTTTAAATCTTTTCTCTGTCTAAATGGGAAGACCATATCTTCCGTATTTTCACACCAAGTCATCTAAGGGGATCAAAGATTTTTCTTCCTCAAGTGCTTTACAACCCATCCTGGTTTCAGCTGGGACATAGTTAATTTTTGTTCCAGTATCTGGGTCAGTTCTGTGTTTTGGATTTAAGATAGGAATAATGATGTTTTGCTAAGCAGCAGACAAGCACTTTTCAGCTTCTCATACTGCCATGGCCAGTTGACCCTACATGGCTGAGGGGATATTCCATACCATATGACATCATGCCCAGCATATGAACTAGGGAGAAAGATGGCTGGTGGCCACTGCTTGGAGACTGGCTGGGCATCAGTCAGTGGGTGGTGACCAGTTCTATTGTGCATCACTTGTTTTGTATATTCTGCTATTTATTTGATTTTTCCTTTTCCATCCTGTTAAACTGTCTTTATCTCAACCCACAAATTTGATTTTTTTTTCTGATTCTTTTCCCCATCCCATTGATGGGGGAAGAAAGTGAGCAAACGGGTATGTGGTACTTAGTTTCCTGCTAGGTTGAAACATGATACAATTCCATGCATTGATCCAAATACAGTATTAGACCTTTGGTTTTATGTGGAGTATATTTGAAAACATTTGCCAACTCAAAAGTAATTGTTTTCTTACATCATAAGGCAAAGATATGCTTTTAAGGCAAAGGCATGCTTTTAAGGATTTATCTTATTCTAAATGGACATTTGGGAAGGTTAGATTAATTATACCTGAAAATACACCATTTATTTCAACTAAGTGCAATGAAAGCCTTAAGTCATCAATTCACATGATCATGACTGTATTATAAGTGTCTAATGGTCAGTCCAACCAGATTAAATAGTCAAGAAAAAGGTCATAGAAGAAACATTTTAAATGTAACTTCAGTGGAAAATCCAGATTTTCCTCAATTCTCCAGTAACTTCATTATCAATATTGCTGCCCTCTAAACTCTCCTTCTCATCAAAACAAGCACAAAACAAGCACAAACATGCATGTGACACAGTGAAAAAGTTCAAAAAATCCTTCTCATATTCCAGTAGCAAGCACCTGGTTTCTTTTTCTTTTTTTTTTTTTTTTTTAAGTAAATAAGTACTCCTGGACAGCTATCCCATGCCCATACATCTATTCCCATGATATTTAAGAATATTCTTTTGAGGAACAATCCATCGGTCAATTAATTTCATATTTACATATTTGCTACTTCAGATAATTTAAATTTGAGATATCCCATGTTTGTAAGTAAGGTGAAGTTTACCTGCACCCTCTCATTTTCTCATGAGCTTGCATTTCTTTTAGTTAAATGTAAGATTTAAAGGCCAAAATATAAAGAGAAAAAGCTGAATTGCAGAAAATAAAGGGAGAATCCTTCTCCTAAGTAAAGAGTTAAGCAATACAATTAACTCCTTCTACTTGTGGAAGCAAAAGCAAATTGCTTCTCTCAGTAAAGAATGACAAATTGTGCATATTCTTTCAAGGCCTATACCTGCTCTCACTGTATTTGAGGACAAGTTTGCACGGTTTCAGTGATGCAAGATAAGGCATTAAAAAGTTAACTGAAAAAGGAGCAGGGCTGACATTTTAAATCGTGTTGCCTAGATAAAAAAAACCTCAAACCAAACCAAACCAAGACATAGAAGATTGGTGTGGAAACCATCCAGTGTGAAACAGACTATTAGCCTGTGATTGTAGGGAGACTATAAATGTTTCACTCAGTAGGCTCTTAGCACATAAGTTTTAGTATCAATAACTTCTGTCTTCTCTTTATTCTGTTTTCATTTGCACTGCCATTTTTGGCCAATTTTTCATTACGCTATGAGGCATTCTTGGTCGTTTTGTGTGTTGATTTGTAACAGCTCTGCCTCATTAACAAATAACTGTAAGAGAGAAGGGGTTTTATCATCCTTTATAATATTCCCACTCTTTCTTCCTATTATCAAAATATTGAGGAAATAGAGTGTTAAACTCTCTAGCATTTACAAACTTCAGTAATCTTCTGGGTTCATACATGGAAATGAAATAACTAGGGAAGGAAAAATAAGATTCCAATGTGTATATCAATACTTTATATTAATGCCATCTGTCCCATGGCTATGATGTCAGACTTTTTCTCCTTCTTCATTAAGGCATAGTTCGTTTACATCAACTGCTGCTTAAGATACTTGCTGGAACACTTAACAGCTCCCTCATTTGTTTGGTAGTTTTATAGGCCTCTTGTGCTGTAGCAGAGGTACAACAGCTTGCAATGCAGGAAAAGAAAAGATAGAACTACCCCGCTGGGCAGATTTAGTCAATTTTCACTGGCTCTCGCACAAAAAACAAATTGCAACCCCTCATAAAGAGTTCTCTCTCTGCACTGGCAGCCCTGACAAATGCAGACAAAAATGAGTAAATCAGGCAACTCCACATCAGGAGGAAAAAAATGGCTACTGCTCCAACAGCTGCTATCATAATTAAGAACAGATTTCATCACTAAACTCTTGCTGGTTGTGTCTGCGGCAAAACAAATACACAGATGTGGCACATTTGCATACTGAAAAATGTGTGGCGTGTAACTGAAACAAATTTGCATTTTCAGCTCTTAAATATTCACTTTTTAATATGAAACAATGGGGGCAGTTTTCATGCTAATCCTCTGTCTTTGCTCATCAAACTCTTTCAGCCAGTATATGAAATATAATGCAATATTAATACCTAATAAGTCCATATTTCAGTCATGCAACACAATCCCAAAATTTATCATCATACAAATTCAAACAAAATAAAATTTCAAATCACTTTCTGAACTGTCCTCTAGCACTTCCATTTGTAAATGACATGTTTTAAAGAGAAGACAAAAAGGGGAAAATGTGAAAGCAACTTCTTTTAATCATGACAAGCACTAAATTTATTGCTCCTTCATTTGTCCACATTTTAAAAGGTCACTTAACATCACTTAGTAGAGAAAAAATGCAACACTTTTAAAGTAAAAGAGGTATAGAATTATGCCCTGTGAAGGTAGTGTAGGATTATTAATGCAACAGTGACTGAACCCTCACAACTGCAACACGTCCATCAGAAGTTGCAATGTCTTGAGAGCCACTCTTACAACACAAAAAGATGCTCTAGCTTCTCCTCTCAATCCAAAGACTCATCATCTTTCAGAGACAGAGCTATTTCATAGCTAAATAACCTAGCTGGTTTTATGCAAACTCTCAGAACAGTACTCTGGAATTGTTTCCTGTCTGCAGTTCTGTGATAATTAAAGAAAGAATGTGATTATCAAGGCCCATAGACTGTTTAAAGAGGAAATCTTCAGATCCGTTGATAATTTGAAGAACGTTTTCACCTTAGATGTATTTTAAGCCATTCAGTCATGCCACTATGTTTTCCCAAGTGGATACGTCTGTTCAGTTGGAATCCTTATGTAAAATTGATTTAAGCATTGTGCAGAACTAGATTATTAAGTTGGAGCTCCGTTATTTTTCAGATAGATGCATGTCTGATCAAAGAAGCCTGAACCCAGCTTTTGCTATAGGTACTCAAACCTCCACATCCTCAGCCCTCTTCTCTACTGGTACTCATTTCAGAAGCTGATAAACTGTACATTACAGGCAGTTGGATTTTAAATTTGCTCATTTTAGTGATATGGACCTTTACATAGAGGACTTAGGACTTGCAAAGTGTTAGGGTAGGTATCTGAATGCACATCTTTGCCTGCTTGCAAAAGAAGGTGACAGCTCCACAACCAGTTTCAAGAGAGTGGACACCTTGGAAAGGCAAATAATGAATGCCACCGCATCACCAGTTCTACTTCACAGAAGTATGTAACTATCTGCATGGTAGATGTCAAGATTTTAATGGGAAACCAGTGCAAAGAATTCAAATGAAATCTCTATTAATACTGAGGGAACTACTGAGGGGACTAGACAGCCAGGAAAGCAGAGTGGTGCTGAGATGCCTTTTTTTCCACATAGAGTTTGTTTGTGCTGTGCAGTAAGGGCCTCCAGATAATACAAGATACTGCCTTTAACCTTCCAGCTGCCTCTACCACTCTCATCCAGTGTAGCAACACTGATGAGGTGATTTGTGCAGTCCTAAGGACAGCTGCTGACCATTTCCTATTGCTGTTCTCTGGAAGTATGAAGAGCTGTCCATGCACTCCACAGGCAGTGAGGACACCCACTAGAAGTTACCAGTACCAAAACCAGAGCCTAGATCTCCTGAAGCTAACTAGCACTGCAACTCCATTTTCTCTTGCACAGGATTACAGTGACCCTGCACCAGCCAATCCTTTTCATTCCTATTTTACTTGTTTGTTCAGCAAGGGACATGAGAGATACCACACTGTCCAGGTAATGCTATGTTTGAATACGCCTATAATGCCAATACTGGTTTGCAGCTTACTAGACATTACATGCTGATAATCAATGACTTAAAATAAGAGGTAATCAGATCTGATACATTGGTGCAAAAGGTGCAAAAGGTTAATGTATCAGTAACTTTGAATGCATAGAAAAAGAAGGCCAAATTAGGACTTCCGTAATCAAGGCTAAATCTGTTCCAAAGGCAAAATTCCTCAGCATCGTAGTCCTGTGTCTGAACAATAAAAGTATCTTTCCAGTGAAATTTGTTGGCCTGATGTCTTGAAAACAGTTTTCCAGATCTGTGCATAATTTCATTATTTGTCCTTTCATAACAATATTTTCATCTTGGAGGATGCCTTTTAAAAGCTGGCTCTTAAAAGCAAAGGGGTGCAGACAACTTTGGATATGGTGACAGGTGTTTCCCATTTTAATGGCAATAACAATAAACCAGTAACTCCAGGATTCTGATGATACCAAAACAATACCAAAAGTACCTGCTATATGAATCAGCTATGGTTTTGCACATCTCTGAGCTTTAGTTGTGCAAGTGAGATAGGAGAAACAGCAAGAAGCCCTTTTTTGTGCATATCTGGATTCTGTTTTGAACATCAAGCCCTCATTCCAGTTTGTCTGGCAGATGTTGTGTGTACATTTGCAAGATTAGTCTGCAGAGGTTTCCAAGGGAACTCAGGGTCATGGCTTCTTCTGTTGTTTCTTGGTTGATTGGTTGGTTGTTCTTTTTGGTTGTTTCTTTTTGTTGTTGTTGGTTTTTTTTCATCTAGTCTATGGTCCACTTTATCATAAAGGTAGTATCAGCCAACTAAGTCTTTTGCAGTTGTCCTTTTCCTTATTATTTTATTTTTTTCAGGCAATAAAAATAAAAAATTAAGAAGCAGCAAATCATCAGAAAGGACAGAAAAGGCTATATAATCAGTGAATTTGCTTTAGAATTATTAATTTCTTAGGCACCAGTAATCTCTGCAAAGCTATCTACCCACAGCACTTAAGTACAGTATTTTCATTTATATAAGAGCAAACAGGACTCAGGAAAAATTGGTGGGTTGGTTTTAACATCAGATAGCAGATAACTGAGCTCAGTTCCAGGACACTTGTATGAGTACTCCCTAGTGCATGCTGCATCAACAGCAGTCAGGAAATCATTTTGCTTTTGAAGGACACAAGCTTTGGGAGATGGGATAAACACAGTCTAGGTCTATCATTCCAACACTGTTTGCAAGAAAGTCAGTGAAGCTCAATTCAAACATAGTTTTACTCATCTTACGTACAAACTAAAATCCTTGTGTTCTGAAAAACGTTAGTGCCTCTAAACTGTCTGTCAATGCCAACTTTGTTTTGCCTATATGCGAAGTACTGAAAAGATCAGGGTGGAGGCATGGGTTAGTTAAATCTGGACACTTTTGTCAAGCCTCATCATTCATATGCATTTTGAAACCTGAAACAAATACTTGATTGCAAGTTATTGGGTTGGAGGTAGCCTTCAGTCACCAGGTACTGCTGTTATAATGGAAAAATGGTAGCATTAGTTTAATGTATTGTAATAGCACAGGGTAATGATCCTTAGCTCAGTAGCACTGAAATACCTTGACAACAGCAGTTGGAAGTCAATGGGACCATTGCAAGTGCATATAAAAGTGCAGTTGGCAGACCATTAGGCATAATTTCATCACATCTTTATTGGAATAAAAATTGCACTTAAGCTTCCGCTGTTGTGTTGGCAATTTAGAAATGCTGTATTTGTGTACATGAATTTTACAAAGACTCTCTCTTAAATCAGAGATTAAACTACTGTTAGGGTGCATGGACACTGGGAACTTATTTGAGTGACTTATTTGCATCTAATAAGAGGCTGGCAAGTAAAGAGGTAAATCTCCAGTCTTCATGGCATGAGGCAAACTTATACCTATAGAGGCCTTGGTCAATGGTATGTACAAATGCAAGCCAGACAGATTTTGCGCTAGTCTAGAGCAGCCTTTTCAACCTCAGTACTGCCACGCTGACAGACCAGAGACATTTATAGATATCTGCCACAGGTCTACTTATTAGGGAGAAATTAGGTTGACACACAAACAGGCCCCTTGGAAACCCTGCCTCTATGGGTATGCTATCTGCTTACCCACGGACTCTATGTTTTCGCACAAGGTTTTAAAATAGATACAGCCCTGATAAGGCATAGTGTCTCCAAGCTGCTCACATAGTAAGTTTACCACTGCCTTGAATGCACAGGGAGCACTGCCACTGGCTTGCTAACAGCAGGGGTTTCAGACATCACTGAGAATTTCTGTCTGGGCATGAGGATGCATCCTGGCTTGTCTCCAAGGGCAGGCTGTGGCTGCCGCCAGCCTTCCCTGTTCAGACTTCCTCACCACAGAAATCAGTGTATGTGGTTGTGGACTGATGTAGCCCCTGATCCAGCTTTTGGCCTCCAAAACCAACATGAACTCTGAAGCTTGCCATCCCTTTCATGGTGTTTTATTGGAAATGCTTACTTTACTGCAAAGAAAACAAGTCAGAGAAAATCTTTAAGTAATTTACCATTTTTCTAAAGCTGGGTGGGAAATAACGACTGCTAATTTACTAGGCTGACTTCTGTGAGATGCAATAGAGAACATCATCCTAAAAAGTCTTAACAAGAAAATACAGCTTCAAAGAAAAAATTCTTAACAAAATGCTCACATTACCAAAAGCCAAGAAGGCAAAGGAAATTCCTCTAGAAAACAGACTCATGCCAATGTCAAAAGCCATGACAAGCCAGGAATAAGAGAAAATGAGGGGAAAGGAAAATGCTTAGCTTTGTGTGGTCTCTGGAGGATGGAGATGATAATTGTCAACATGTTTATCATCTGGACACAGCTATTTCAGCTATGCAAAAAAAAGAGGGCCCAATGACCCCAGACCAAAATTAGCACGAGGCCTTCATGCATGTCCCCATTATTTGGTGGAACTACTTTCCATTTTTATCTTTTGCTAACACACTTGGGATTTTCAACACCTCGTATCTTGAATCTCAGCCAAATGATGCCAGCAGCTGGGAGTCATCACAGCCTATGCAGCAATGGCACCTGTAGCACTACCAGCCTGTGCTGACTCACTGTAGGAAGCTAGCTGCCTTCAGTGAGCAATTGCAATTTCCAAGTCTCACATTAGCTCTGAAACAATCACATGCTTTGTGTAATGGGCAGAGTTGATTTAGGGGAAAAACAAACAAACAAACAAACAATCCACACTGCACCTCTTCCAAAATAAATCCACCAAAAAAGGGTTGTCCAAGCTCCTGAGCTGGCTGCTGAGAACTACTGCAATTCTCTTGTCCCATGTATGAGTAGGAAAGCCACAGAACGCTATCAGAGGGGCTGCCAACTCCATCCACAGAAAGTCAGAAGTAGGTTTGATTATGTAGGAAGGAATCAGTTTGTTCTCACATTCAAAATATGTCATACCAGTGGGGAAAAAACAGCAACTAGCGTGAGCTCCACATCATTTGGTTTAGCACAGCTTACTCAACACAAATGTCTTCATTTATTTCTTCCCCCTGTAAGGCCTCTGGCTCACACTGGTGGTTCTCCTCCTGCCTTATTCTGCACAGCTGCTGTATTTCATTCCATCGATCTCACACATGTGCCTAAGCCATCCAGATGGATTCCCTCAACATCCTGCCTGTTTCTGGGACAGAAGTGTCCTTTCAGCTCCAAAGAGTGTCCTTCATTATCACTAATGGAAACACAAAGAGTCCTAACTACCTTCTGCCCCTTTGCAGCTCTTTTCTTGGTCTACCTTCTCTGGCAAGCAGAATATGAAGTAAACACCTGTACCAGCTGTGTTGTGCTTTTCAGCTTCACCTTCTCCATCCTCTCCTCTTCCTTCTGAGTGTGGTCTTTGCTCACCCTATTAAGACCTTCTCCTCCCAAATATCATCTGTGTTTTTTTCATTTGGGTTCCTCTCTCAGGTTTGTCCCTATCTCCTTTCTTCAGGTATGATAGGTTAATTTACTTTCCAGGCTTCTGTTAACCTTTCCTCTGCTTTTCCAGGGCTGATAGGCTCTATCACAGGATGCCTCTTGCTGTGTGCTTGTACAGCACCTTGCATAATGAATCCTGACCTCAGCTTTTCAAAAGCATTATCAGGAATTTAAGCTTGTCAAACTCAACAGAAAACCATCCTGCTGTACGCTTGCTGAAGAATACACAGAGCTGACCTGTCCTCAGAGCTTTTGGCACCATACTGCAGCTTCCTTCTATCCTGTCCACTTAACCTTCAGTTGCAGTCGTGCACCTCAAAAGCACACCTGAATCAGGATAGTCTGATTTTTAATCTGAATCTACCATGGTTTAATTTTTTTGTGTGTCCCTACTACTTGTTACTTAATCTGTGAAATACAGTTTGAGAGTGAAAAAAAAAATAAATAAATCCAGCCTATAAAACATGTTGGTGTAAAGATAAGCACTTATATTTAATATCCAATTAAATGTGGTCACCGGAGAAATCACAGCTTATGCAACTTTATCAGAAAAAGATTAATCTTTTTCAGGGCTTAACCCAAAATGTCATAAAAGAACTCATGAATTTAGATAGGAATCCACTTATTATCCAAAGACATATTCCTATTGAGTAAGAACAGCCTAAATTGCTGCCTATATTTATACTTGGTTCAATCAAATTTCTGTACTCAGTAGCTGTCACTGATTTTTAGGACAATTATCAAACAAAAACGATGAACAAACTGAAGGAACATTGTAGAGTCTTTTTCAGCTCCACAATAATCATTAGAAAATGCACAGCTTGCTCATTGATAACAGTTTAACAGCTCACAAGGTGACATCATCACATTTAAAAGATAGACATACACACACAGAAGGCAGAAGGTTTTTTTTTTTATTAGCATTACAATTTGCCCTTTTTAAGTTAATTTGATTGGTGTTTTGAACTACACAGGCTGCACTAACATTATTTTGTTCATATTATGTGAATATACCCAAATCCATGATTTCAAAATAAGGAAGCAAATAGTTGAATTTATTTATTTAAACTAAGCAGTCTTTCTTGCCTGTCTACAAACTGATATTCTTCAGTTCATTAGCTCAATTTATCACAGAGCCTGAAAAGGCATATTTCATTTTTGTATGGTTTGATTTGCCTATTTATTTTTTTAAAGTATTCTATATTAAAATTATTGAATAGTAACTATTTGGTTTCATCCATCCATTTTTATGCTTAGTAGGACAGGCATCTCACAGGTAGTTGTTTAATAAAAAAGTGTATAGGTGTACTGGTAGAAGCAGCTGTTAGCTGCTGGGGCATAGCATGTTTGATTTCTGTCTGCCAGGTCAAATTAAGGCAAAGGGTTCAAGTGCAATCGCTAAATATCAGTACTAAGCAATGGTTTAGTGGTCTATTTAGAATGAGTTCAGTGATCTAATCCCATTCCAATGAGTGCAAAAGCACCTATCTGTAATCACGGCATAAAAGGTATCACTTAAAAAAGCTGCAAGATCATAGCTCACACCTGGTTGCAATACATTTGCTGAACCGTATCTCCCTCTCTATATGGTAAATGCTTTTGCCATGCTCTACAAATATAGAGCTCATTCACAAAGTTTGGCATGGATGTCAATTTAATTTGAATTTTGCAAAAAAATCGGGATGGTCATTTACCTGGACATCTTCCAGTCACTGAAAGGAAAATCTAAGCTTCACAGAAGAGGTAGTGGATCATAGAATCATCATCTGTTTAGCCTGGGAAAGACCTTTAACATCGTAAGTCCAACAGTTAACCTGACACTGACAAGTCCACCACTGAACTATGTCCCTAAGTGCCACATCTTCACATCTTTTAAATAGATCCAGGAATGCTGATTCCAACACTTCCCTGGGTATCCTGTTCCAGTGCTCAGCACCCTTTGGTGAAGAAATTTTTTTGAATATCCAATCTAAAACTCTCCTGGCAGACCAGCCTATGCTCTGAATAGATAAAAAATCAGTCTAAGGGAAACAGTGGCTTTGTTCTGAGAGCCAAGCTCAGAGATGAGATAGGAGGGGAAAATGCAATCCAGTCTATTTCAAAAGAAATAAAAGAGGCCTTCATTTGGGTCTATTTTAGGGCATCCAAGATCCCAGCCTGGGCACTGTACTCAGGCAGTGACGAGCTGAGAAGGTGGGAATTGCTCCCATGCTAGTTACTGCTGACCCCACAGCTGCCAGGGGTCCACAGTCCTGTCTCAGCCCCTGCCTGGCTGTTGTGCTGGCTTGCAGGCAGCTGCCAGCGCTCCATACGTGAGCTCACTAAGCTACAAAGGCTTCGCTCAGCAGAGCTCTGCCATGAAGTGGTAGCAGCAGAATTCGCTCCTCCATGAACCTTCAAAGATTTGTGGCAGGTACTTTTTAGTTGATCTTCCTTTGTGTCAGTTTTTCATCCTGTGCTTTTTATATAGCAGCAATTAGCATATCTGAGAAATCCCCATTCGGCATGTTTTATGGTCTCTGTGTATTGAGATAGTTCTGTAAGTTATGTGCAGGGATATGCCACAATTCCTAATGTAGAACTGTCAGGAAATCAATCACATAGATTTATTCACTGAAGGGTTGGTGAGGAACCTGATTCTGAACAGGGAGCTAGAAAGTTTAATTACAAGAGAGAAAAAAATTACTCAAGCAGTGCAGACTGGTCAAGAAGCTCCTTTGATACTGTAAAGATATGTCCTGAAGTTAATAGATTAACGAAGCATAGCATTTCTGAATTTAAATGCCTTTTTCTGCCACCAATTGTTATTCTGTATCACTGTTGCTGACTTTCTTCAAAGTAATAATGATGTCAAAAAACAACCACAAGTTTTACACCTCCATTTCTGGAACAAAACAAAGAAAGACTGAAGAAAAAAGACCGTCCTTCCTCAAGCAATATCTTCTTGACCAAAGGAAGTTCATACAATATAGAAAAGAAATATTCATCCTTGTCAAACCCTGATCTTGCTACCATGGAATTCAATGGTAAAACTCCTATCAATTTCTAGTGGAGTACGTGGAGTAACTCAGATGGAAGTGGTAAACCCTAAGTGACATATCATTCAGGTACCATCTCTGCCTCAAGAGACCTAAATAATAGGAAGAAATGTAGTGAGAAACATTTAGCAAAAAAGCCCTTACTTATGCTTCTGTGTAACTTCCATTCCCAGTGCAGTCACAGATGTGTTTCATGTGTTGCTCTGCTAAATGGCAAGCTGTAGTGCAAACATCAGAACACAGCATGGAGAGTTCAGTCTCTTCAGTCTTGCATTCAGTTCTGACACTGACTTACCCTGCTTCTGCTTGACCTGGGCCTGTGGCCAGCCACAAGCATGTTCAGTCTTGGTCTGGTGACAGGACAAGGTGCATCCCGTCTTCTGCCCTAGCCTCCTGCACCATTTTCCAGCTGGTCCCTCTGCCCAGACTGTAGGAAAATGGGGCCAAGGGGAGCATGCCTTGTCTGTTGGGGAGCTGCTGGCACTGCCATTGAGAACAGTGTACACACCTGCCTGCACCTCAGCTAAGTCCTCTGTAAGTAGATTTAATATATTCTTTTCAGAGTTGTCATTAATGTTTATGAAGAGCTCTGAAACTCCTGAATAGAAGATATTACAGTAGTAAAAGACGCAGTGTTTTCGATTTATTGATGAGAATGAAACCAGGTATTATCAGAAGCTGTAAGCCCTCTGAGTGGGGGCATGGAGGAAAGATCTGCTGTGTTTCAGATGTCAGATCTGTGTAGAGGCTGTTGACAAACAAGAGTGAAAATATCGCATCTGTGAAGAAGGTGATGGCCCCCATCTAAATTTTTGTCCTTGTGGGAGAAGACAAGATACTTCAGAAATAACAGGAATCATGCCGTTCACTTCTTTGTCCTCCGGACAGCTCCATTCCTATCTGGAAACAGGAGCTGCACAAGACAGAAGGGTGCACCTCAAAAATAATCTGAAGTTTGGGGGCTTGCTCAGCCACCTCTAAGCTACTGAAAAGCTCTTGCATGCAGATTTTATCATAAATTACAACTGTTGCTTGTGGTATTTTTCAAACTGTCCATCTCACATTGCATTTGGGCTTCCCATGAGAGTAAAAATTTAGGCCCTGACTAACCCCCTCCTTTTTGGTGGGTTTCTCAAAGCATAATGTCATTCTTTTCTCTTTAGGCTCCCATATAGTTCTTTCTTGGATTCCTCCACTCTGATGGGGCCTGGCTCATTTTTTATGTTTTCTCTATTTATATATATTTAAGTATTCCTGCATGCTAAACACTTACAATTTGGTGCAAGACAGACATGCATTATCTGCTTATGGTATTTTTCAAACTGTCCCTCTCACATTGTGCTTGGTCCTTCATTTCATGCCTTTTTTTCTAGACAGCGTACTTGTGCTCTGGAGTGCTACATCTGTGAAATCAGAAATTGACTAGCTAATATGTTTTCTTGTATTAGATGTCTCTGATAATGTTTTCTTGTATTAGGTGTCCCTGAGATGGTAATTGAAACCTGAGGAGGCCTCCCAGAAAACAACACAAAACTGCCAACTCATGGGCATTCTACACACTTGGTATCTATCTTGGTTTTGTGATCAACAATCTCACAGCCGTCTTTCTCTTGTCTCTTTCAGGTCTAGAAGTTGTAGCAGAAACAAAAACGGTACCTGTCTTTGCATCTGAATGCAATTGTATAGCTACCTTTAAATAAACACAAAATTTGATTAACAAGAGGGGCATTTGAATACTAATAATCTCTATCATGTGCAAGAAAAAATCCCATCACCTTCAACACCTTGTTTGAAAATTGTTACAAAGTAGAGAGTGTTTTAAATCCTCTCTCTCCTTTAACCTGTGTTGGTGATAAAAGCTAACGAGAATACTCATGTTGTTTTCCCTTTCTAGCTACACAAGCTTCCCTTAACAGCCACTTGCAGTAAATGAAGGGGAATATGAATAGCAAATTTTAGATTCAAGAGAAAATGCTGGATCTCAATACTCCTGACCCTGTGACTCACTGGCCTGACTGCTTTTTGTGTATTTATCTTCTAAATAAAATGCGGTGTAAATCCACCTCACACTGAACCTGTATCACTCAGAGAAACACGATGGTAGAGAGGGAAGAGTGTGGTACATGTATGAGGGAATTTGGGAAAGGAAATGCTTATCCTAAACCATGTATGAAGCAGCCTCAGTCTTTCCAGCATGGTGGTTTTAATTCATGAAGTAAAAGAGGGACCATATTTCAGAACATGCAATTGTTATATATAAAATACAATTAAGAGATTTGGAACTACATGAATATGTAATGTACACATTTCTTTACAGATGAATTTCTCTCCAGACAGGCCGGTGCCTACTTTAATTTGGAAGCTATCCATTTTCATACAAAGTTAACCAAGAGTGACAGGAAATCAGACGCCTATGTTATTTATCTTTTCTGAATTAAAAAAAAAAAAAAAGAAAAGAAAAAAAAAGCCTTCTGTTAATTACTTTTCTAGGAAACTATTTTGTGATACCACAAGGATAGATCTTCTATACTCAGAAGTGCCACGAAATGACAACTTTATGATGTGCAGGGTGAATAAAGTATGTTACATGCAGATATTTAAGGGTATATTTGTCTTCATTTACTGTAAGCATGTGTGTGACCAACAATAAAGAATTTAACTGCTTCTAGCCTGGTTGGATGCATTTACAACAATTACTAGAGGTCTGACCTCTCTAACCTTACACATCAAGTGGCACATATAAGTTATTTATTTTTCTAGAATTAAGAGTGTTCTGTGAAGCTCACTGTATTTTCCTTTGGTACTCTTGCTCATCAGTCATAACTGACCCCGTGAACATGTTCAGTGCTGACAGTTTCATGTCACTCTGATTCATGAAAGACTGGGGAAACTACAGAACAAAGCAATAAAATATTTTTCATGGATATTTTAAAAAATAATTATAAGTCAGGTTTATATCCTACATGATCCCTTGTGGATTGCTATGAAGACAAAAAGTAGACAGAAATGCTCTCCCCTGCTACAATTCTTGGAAAGGAGAATGTGATTTGGCATTAGTGAGCGCTCTGCAGGAACAGTGAGGGCTTGGGCTCCACTGATACAACACCCTAGTGCTGTGCAATGTGAGGTCTGAGAAGCAGAGTGCATCTAAGTATTTCACTGGTCATCTGAAATCTAAAGCAAGCCCACCTTACTCTCTGTTTCTACCCTAACCCCTTCTAAGCATTCCTTTATTTAAGGAGCTGTGAAGCAGATGGGGAGGAGAAGCTCAGCCAAAGTCCACACTGAGGACAGCTTCTTGTACTTGCAAGAGTGCCGTGCCACAGCACACAACTCCTGCAGTCACATCCAGAAAATGGCCACTTTCTCCAACTGCTAAATATCCTTAAAGGCCTGGGAGCAATACATATTAATGGGGCCAAAAGTGGAAAAATGATAGCAATGTCATGTATCTTCTGAAATGCATTTCACAAAGAAGGTCTATTAGATTACTTTGTTTCCGGTAGGGAGGATTTTTACTGCATCCAGTTATCATCATCGTCATAAGCACTACATGCGATTAAGAAAAAAATCAGACTAAATGTGCAATTAAAAACTGGTTTTGTAGTTCTGAAATGTTATTTCCTTCATCAATAACTTTAGTGCTTACCAAAAGGAACTAAAGAAGCAATTACGCAGGGTTGTGGACATTTTTATGCACGCACTTTTGTATCAGCTCCAAAGCTGATTCATAAACTGAACCATCTACTCGATTAGGAGGAAAAAGAAAAAAAAGAGAGAGGAATATAATTTTCTCACAATTAACTGTCTTTTTACGTTCACTGAGCTCTCCCTATCCCACAAGTGGTTCCTTTTTCAACTTCTGAAAAGATGGAAATATCAGTTTTATCAAAGGGAGGATCTGATCTGACTTATGAGAGACTTCAATGAACTGATCCCAGTATTTTTTCAATAACTGGAAAAAAGAACCTTGGGGATAACTTGCAAAAAGGCAGGTGCATACATTAAGGAATTCCCTTAAGAAACATCAGTTTATATCCAGTTTCAATAGATTTTTCTTGATGATAGCCATCCTACCACTGAAAAACAATGATGAACAACAAGCAATTTACCATAGCAACAAACACATAGCACATATTATATGGTAATCAATCCACATAGAAAACTTTAGACTCTATGCAAATAAAACCCTTATTTCAGAAAGCCTATAGAAAAGTTTAGCTAGTGCTTTCTCAGGAAAAGTTTCTTATATTTATTTCTAAAGGGAGAAGAAACTTGCTTCACTGAGGGTAGAAAGTAATACTAAAGAGCTCTAAAAGTCAAGTAAAGATAGTCTGAATAGTGTTTTCCTTCTGTGTAAGAATAACCAGAGGGATTAGACCCACTGTGTTCAGTGGAACTGCCCACACAGTTTTGCTGTGTACCTCAGCAACTGCAGAATCCAAGGAAAGCAGAGGCTGTGTCACAGTTTGAAAACTACACTGAAAATCCATCTTTGTACATCATGGTCTCTGCTGTGCTTGTTCAGAGCATTTCAAACCACTCTGTCTATTTAATGCTCTCTTTCTTTGCAGTCCTAGTCTGTTAACTCTCTTACATAAAACCAGGCAGTTATGCACAGCCCTCCCACGGATACACTCGAAGGTCCGGAATAACCTATGATTAGCGGGGATCTTTGCACCACACTGCTCTTCTTGTCCAGTTCTTCCTGTTTAACGTGGGAAAACATGCTTTATTTGTGGGGAAGGTCAGTGGTACCATTACGGGGATGAATTGAGCTGTGTCTTCTTATAAATGCCGCTTGCTAACCCATTCCCATGAACATCTGGGAAAGAAAATATCTACAACTAGCTCATACTTAAAGTACTTACAGTGCAAGAGTGCTGTAATTGCTAACTGGCTTCTCAAGCACTGCAATTCTTCAATGAAGATGATAAATGGTAGAGGAGTACCAACACACTTAATTCTGCACCTCTGTCTCCAGTCTCTTTGGAAACATCCTAGAACAGTGACAGAAGAACTCTGGACCTTGTTTTGCTAATGTGTTCATTCTCTCCCTCACTTTATATCTAAAAGCATCTCCAACTGCTCTTCTGTTTTAATTCCTGCCTTTCTGTGACAGAGCTGAACATCTCAAGAAGCAAATTAAAACCTGGATTCAACTCAGTCCTGCAACAATTCAACAAGCTGTATTGAATCAAGCGAAAGGTGGTATAGTGCCTCTGGACAAAAGCACTTACTTAGATCTCCTGTAAAATCTTTTCCTTTCTCATGAGACACCATCTCACCTCTACTTTCCTGTAGATCCAGATATGTGGCATTCTCCAGGGGAAGGAAGCATCAATCATGACAGTCTTCCCAATTTAGTTTACACTGGAACTTCTGTTGTCAAGTGAGATGTACCTGCATTTGTTCTTTCACATCTGAACTTCCGCATTCAATTTTAAACTGGAATGGAACTACTTATTATACACGCTATGCACCAAAGCTCTCCTTAAAAACGTCTGGGTTTGAATAAATTACTGACATTAAGTCCATATTTGTGAGGGTTTTTTTTTTTTTTTCGGAGGATGAGAATATGGGGAGGAAAGACCTGTGGGGTTTTTTGGCTTTCCATTAATATATAAGGGATAAAATTGATAGGCGAGAGAAAGCTTTTAGATTTAAGGAACACTTGCTAGCGCATGTGCCAGATGCTGATAGCTATATATAGCCACTCACACGAGAATGACTGCAGAGTATCTTAGCCAGACACACAGGAATTTGCCTGAGTAAGGCCAGGGCAAAAATGTAAAAAAAAAAAAAAAATTAAAATTAAAAGAAAAAAAATTAAAAATCAACATTTAATCTATTGCACGTTACTTCCGCTTCAGAAGAAGTTGTGCACTTACAAACAGAGTAAGAATTTGTCCTTATAGAGACCTTATCTACATTTCACATCAGCATGTTCCCAAATTTAATAGAATCAAATCTATCCATTTTACCATTAGATTGCTAGTCATTCTTGAATACAACCTCAATTTCCTTGCTCCATAACCCTTAGAGAAGCAAAGGACAATAGATAAGGATTCTTCAATGCAATAACAAAGCAGCATGCAGCCTGTAAGATGGAATTTAAAAAAATAATTTTAAAAATTCAGATATAAAGAATGGGATCTACCATCTTAGGTTTTTCTTATTGTCTCCCCACAACAAAAATTTTAGAAAAGAGAGGCACTTGATATTCCTGCCTCTTTTCCTTTATACCCTGGCATTATGTTTCTCTTTCCTCCTATCCAGAACAGCAGTTTTTTTACCATCAGTAGTTGAAAATGTGAAACAGTAGTGCCTGAGATGACGAGTTATCATTTCTACAGAGCATTATGATAATTTTGGAAGGACCGGGAGGTTGGATATGGATTCTAATTAACACTGATGAACCTGCCTCCTAAAGATTAAATTCCCAAATGAGTAGCTGCTACCTTTCTACACACAGGTCTATGCAAGTTATTCTCATTAAAACAATTAAAAAAAAATCTAAGCTACAGTCTATGTTGAGATATTGAAGGCTTTCCAAAACTGATTAAAAATATTAAATGAGGTATTGAACTACATTAAAAATCAACCTTTTTCATGTATTGAAAAGTAATGATCTATAATTTGTATTCAAGTGATTTTAGTTCCAGTGAATAATAATTGTATTGCTGACAACTATGCCCTGTTTGTCTGAAAACCTCAAGGGACACAGAGAAGAGGATTTTGTATCCTACTGAAGAATCACACACTTTGCATGACATTGCTTCTTATTCTTCAGTTCTTACAGGGAGGCTTAACTTTGTTTCATTATGTGTTTATTTTTCCACTGATGGTTCCTTTAAACTGGTAAAAACAAATGACAGCACATAGGTATTTAGATACACTGACAGATTCTGGAAGACTCAAAGACATTAGTACATGGACTTGCAAATCACAATGTTTAAACAATATATTTTTGTTTCCTGGTTTTCTTTGCAGTACTTGAAGCTGCCTCCAGCCATGTGATATTCGAAATAAAACTGAAATGTGACACCAAAGCACTCATCATCACATGCCCATTAAAAGAAAATCCATTCTGCAGGAGCTGGGGAAATAGTAATTTCTTACCATTCACCTCTCTACTTTGTCAGGCTAGGCAGCTTTGCCTGTGTAGTCTGTTCCCCAAATTTTTCCTCCTTTGAATCTCAGCTTTTATCTCATGTCTATACCCTGCACTCACATCTTTCTTCCCCTGCTTACATCTTTTTTCCCTCACAGTCTCCTGCACTTCAGTCCTCAGTTGAATCATGCAGTTTCAGAACTTGTCTAGGCCAAATTGAAAAGTAGATGGTTTGGACCATGGTACCAGTACAAACACATTTTAAGAGCTGGGAGTAGGAAAAAAATGTGTAATTGCAAAATCAGTCCTGCAGACAGAAAATGAAGGCTATAAAAGTGGTCCAGAGGGTGGTGATCAGTAGCAGAGTCTCCTTTGGCTGCCAGTCATTAGTGGAGTATCACCACAGCCAACATCAGAGCCTACACTGTTTAACATTTTCATTAACAGCCAGAATGCACCCTCAGCAAGTTTGGAGAGGAACAAAACTGGGAGGAGTGGGGATACACCACAGGGTCATGGTGTCACCAGAGGAATCGCAACAGGCTAGAGAAATAGGATGACAGGGACCTCAGGAAGTTCAGGAAAGGAAAATGTAAAATCCTGAATATGGAGAGGTATAATCCCATCAGCAGTACAGGCTGAGGGCTCACTGGCTGGAAAGCAGCTCTGCAGAGAAGGATAAAAAAATAACCATGAGCTTCACAGCATTGCCTGCAGTCAAACCCCAGAGCACACTAACCGCCTTACCCAGCCCACGTCAGCCACACCTTTTGTTTTCACAGACACCAAGCTTCATTCCACCACCTGCACTCCAGATACCCTGTCCCCAGCCTCTGATTCTCTCCTGCTTCTTGTATTTTTAAGGCTGCTCTTAGACATCTTTCTGCCATTCTCATTTCTGTTTCCATATAGCTTCCCAAACTAGCTTGTTCTAGCTTACTTGTCAGCCTGTTTTCCCTTGTTGTGATCATCCTATATGACATCTCCAGTCTTCTGCCCATCCCGTGGCCACTAGAGATAACAAGGTCTTTCCTGGCCACCACCCTTAGTCCCTCCTGAACATGAGAGGCCTCATTTTGCCTGCAAATGTCCACAGGACCATGACATCTTCTGTGCTGAGATCAGCTTAAAACTTCTGGCAGTGATGCAAAAAAGAAGTTTTATGAGTTTGAAAGAAGGAATTTTAAAAACGCATGGAAATTCTTACAAAACTGCACTAGGAGATGTATGAGACAAATAACAAGAATGGAAAAACACTTTGTAACAAAAAGAAATATGCCAGAAATTAAAGGGAGGCTAGATTAGGCAATGCTGACTGAAAAATCTGTCAGTCTTGGTCAATACTCCCTGTAGCAATACCAGTGGGTGACCAATTTTATCTTGTGCCACTTGGGATGGAAAATGTTAGAACAAAGGAAATGTCAGGATAAAGGAAAAAACCTGGGCACTTTTATCACCAGGACTTTCAACCCTGCAATATGACATCTAAACACTACCTTTAATTAGTTCAAGTTTCAAACTCCAACACCTACAGTAAAACTTTCTCCTGAGTCCAGTGAATGCTTTAGCAGCTATCCTGCAGTCTACTCTCTCCTACCACTCTCTCCTGCATTGCCATCAGTAATTAAGAATGTCAGTTTAAAGGAATCTCAAATGCTTCTGCAAGTCTAGAATCTGCAGTATACGTTTACCTGTATCTGTTGGTATGGATTACACATAACAAAAGAAAGCTTTCTTTCCTGAGGTAAGTGAATTTGGAATGCAAATGGTAAAACCTGATTTTCAGACAAACAAATGACTGCCTATCAAAACCCCTTTCCAAAATGGTCCTTAGAGTATTGCATACACATAAAGGGGGAAAATTTGAAAGATCCAGACAACTGCCACAGGCATCTTTAATTCTAACAATGCTTCCTACTTGCAGATAGAAAGAAGCACAAGTCTGAACGAGGTAATAATAGCTAAATGGATATTAGTATCTGCCATTACCTGATCTATCCACACAATTACAGCAGTTTGTGAATGCTAAATTTGCTTATCAAAACTGACTTAAGAGCCTGAAAACAACTCTTTTTCAGGAACAACATATCACCTCTGTGTTGTTTGGAATTGATGGAATTTTAACGCAGAGAAAAACCACATGGGTATAATGCCTAAAAGAGCTGAGAGAAGTAATTGCTTCCAGAGAGATTTCTTTCCCAAACCAAACCAAAGGGGGAATACAACAGTCAACTTCATTTCTGAAAAACAAGCATTAAGAGGCCAGAAAACTCCACCAAAAATTAGAATTTCCCTTTCCTTTAACAGCACCAGAAACAAAAATATTAAGAATAAAACCATCTTAAGACACACCACAGCTGTCAAGTAACAGTAAACAATCACTATGTCTGATTTGAGAAAGTTCCAATGATTCAGCCACATAAAGCTGTTTAGGCCTACAAATACCATAAATTGTTCAGGTCATAAGAGTTCTACCAATCTGCACAAGAGGATGACATGACTATTTTTGTATTGACATATAGGCCTCTAAATACTCAAGCAAAAAAACCGTCCCTTATTCTGCTAAAACCAATCATTTCCTTTCCATCCAAAAGGCTCAAACAGAAAATCACAGACTAAGTGATAATGCAAGGTATCCTACT
The DNA here is from genome assembly GCF_027791375.1 of Indicator indicator. NCBI lineage: Eukaryota > Metazoa > Chordata > Aves > Piciformes > Indicatoridae > Indicator > Indicator indicator. The sequence continues at coordinate 70,631,393 of NC_072010.1, read as the reverse complement.
GGCATAAACAGAATGTGAAATAAACAAAGATAAAAAGTCCAAGAAGAAATCTTTCTTGTCTACAGATGATAACAGAAATGCTGTTCAGAAGCTTTTTCAGACATGTTCTCATACGTGTAGCACAGCTGGGTTCCTACAATGCTGATTCTTTAGGAAGAAAATCTCCATCTTCTTCAAAAACAGTTTGACACAGAAACATGTATGATGAACTAAAAGAAAAGTCTTATTGACATATTCTAATCTGTTACAGAGATCTCATATTGTTTAAGTAATGTATTTAGATTGTGAAACTACTTTGACATCACTGAAGATGGCAGAACTACTTCTGATCACAAACACTCCACTTCATGTCTGCCAAAGATTAAAAAAGTCAACAAAGTACTAAGAGATAGAAGTAATATCCAAGCCCAGCAAAAAAAGTCTGTTTAAAAATATCCAGACTTTATATGTGAACACGAAGGAAAAAATGTCAGTGAAATAATTTATAGTCAGTGCCATTAGGAGATGTAGTCCTGAAGACAGTAAGCATTTCACTGTTGAGATATATTTACATTACTGAGAGGTTGATATTTACAATATGCTACATCAATGTTATTTAAAAAAAAAAAGAGCAAAGTAATATATTAAAAATGAGACAGATGCAATTTTCAATTCTAAGCCACCATCATCCATTCACGGGAAGAAGTCATAAAACGCATAAAAAACCTTACCTCCTCTCGCTTAGGAATGCTGAACTTGGCTATTTTTGACTTGGTCCTGGCTGAATCAAGCTTGTTAGAAGGCACTCCCCTATGCGACTTGGTTGTCTCTGCTGGTAACTTCAGCTTTGGAGACTCATCAGGAGCCTGGTCTTGACCGTCCATTGGCCTTACATAAGCTGTTGGTTTCTGCTGAACGACACTGGGCTTCGAAGCAAGAGAGGATGGGAAGTTTTGGACACAGTGCCCACCAGCATGCTTTGCTGGCCTCTCTTGCGCTGGAGCTCCTCCTTCTGAGCTACAGTTGAGCTTTGCTGGCTGCTGCACTCTGTTGACATTGTCACCTAGTGTAGCCCTCAGTGAGCTTTGCTGGGCAGTGTTGGAGGAGGAGGAGGAGGGACTCGATGCATAGCGTTTTAGTTTCTCCAGACTGGATTTCTGGCTGGCTAGTTTGAAGTCACCCTTGTGTGACTCCAGTGACCGGTGCCCGTGCTTGCTTGCTCTCTGCTGGCCATCCGAAGCTGCACTGTGCCCAGCCTTCTGCCAACCCATTGTGGTACTTTTGCTCTGCTGGGCAGGTGGAGCTGGTGTGGAAGAAGCGGTGCTGGAAACGGGAGGAGGTGGTGGCAATCTCGAGTCTGCAATAAGATGTTCATCAGCCTTGAGGAGAGATGTCTGAGGAACACCAGGTTTTGGAACCCCAACGAGGTGGCTCTGGTTTGATCGGTCAGTTAACAAGTCTTTCATTTCATCATAGTTGCCCAGCGTATTCTGGATGCGATTCGAGAGCTCATCACCCTTGTTAGTCTGCAAAACAAAAATGTTGTGTTCTGCAACAGTCAATGTAAGAAAAAAACTCCCTGCATGCTCTTGCTGTAATCCTTACTGAAGTAGCACTGCCTTATTCAGCAACAGCGTTGAGCGATGAAATTGAAAATCCTTATTGTCTCTGAAGACACTTGTCAACATCTTAAATCTACCCTGAACTGGAAAAGCTATAAAGGACCTTAGAGTATATAAGAAAAGAAATCTATCACTGGTATCATGCTGTAGTTAAAGTATATTACCTGGAAACTAGAAAATTTATTATTGCAAATACACGGAATGGTTTGGATTAAATCTGACCATGATAAAACTTTTTCTATAACCCAGTGCACGTCCTCCTTCAGCCCTGAATAAAAACACTGCATTCCCAATTTCCTTATCTGCCTGCCTAAGTTTTCACATGGCAACTGAGAACATCCAGTGTAAGCAATGAATGAACTTCCCAGTCTGAGCCAATCAAAGTTGGCAAAGAGGCAATTTCAACACAGCTCACGGGACAGTGGAAATACTATAGATGATTATGCCCCTGATTAAGAAAATACACTGACAGGATACTTGCTCCGGTGCACTCTTCTCTTTGAAGGGGAAGGAAAACAAAAAAAAAGGAAGAAAAACGGTGACCAGAACACCCCACCCCCTGCCAATTCTTCACATTGCTCCGTGCTTCCTGTGTGCACCAGGGGGAACACAAGACACCCTCACTCCCCTTTAAGATTAATCATCGCCTTTAAAATAATCCAGTTACTTTCTGACTGAAAAGTCAGAAGCTCCACAAAGAAATAAAAGAAGCAAATAAAACATACTGAAAAAGATTGAAAACTCTTGCTTTAAAAAGCTACTGTAAGCAAAAGGATGTATCATTAGCATTTATGCAGCAGAGATTTTTCTGAACCCTGCCAAGATTCAGGCGTGTGATGTTCTTTGCTTTATGTTTTCAGAGGAAGACAGTAATGAGTGTTCTTCTTTCTCTCTTCCAGACATGGGGTCTGGATGGAAGAACTCCTATTGGCTTCAGAAGGCCAAGCTTTCATCACCAGACTCTCGTTTCAGAGGAAAACAGAAAGAAGGATAAAGAAGGGAGTCAAGGGAATAGAGAAGTCCTCCTTAAAAAATACAAAAGATGAAACAGCAACAGCAGTTTCTCTGGAAAATTCAGGGTGGTTTTGCTTTTAAGCCTTCAAGTAAAATTAAGTCACTCGAACAAAAAATCTAAGGGAAACTCCTCCAGTTCAGAATATTTTCTTTTTTTTTTCTCTTTTTTTTAAGATTTCCTGTTAAAAAAAACTGAATCCAAGGAAAAGTCTTCTGTAAATGTGCAGTCATTGTCACATGTTATCTTTCAACACTCGAAGAATTCCTAAGTCTTGCCTTGCTTGAAACTTGCCCCTTTCAAATTTCATGGACACCACCTTGTAACTTTCATAAAATACACTGCAGCTAGCTTTCTGGTATGTATTTGTTACAGTGAAGGGCTCAGCCACTACAGTCTGATCTTCTCCCTGCATATGCAGCTGTTGTCACCAAGACAATAACCTGCCATAGAAATAAATATAAAGCATTCATTCACAGACAGCAAATGGGTTTAAAGACAGGGGTGTTCCTTTGTTTCACAGGAATCACACTGAAGTGGAACTTATTAATGAGGCTTTTAAAATTGGAAGCATCACAAACATCTGAAAAGAAAGCAAGCTGGAGATACCTGTCTCCTGAGGTCAGTTAAATGGCTTCTACACTTAGGCATCTCCCTAACCAGCAGAATTACTTCCTGAAAGGCACACGCTTCTGGTGGATCCTCCACCTTGCAAAGATGCCTTGTAGAGAGGCGTTTTTCTAGCTTCCCTCTATGGAGGCAGATCTGCCCTTGGGCCTGCAACCAGTCTGATTCAGCCAGCATATGTAGGAGGTTTCCTTCCCTGCCAGGAGCATGGCAACAAGGACCACCCAATGGAATGGGGCACCTGACATCAACCAGTCTCCTACAACACAAAGAGTTGTAGGGTCGCTCTCCAGTCAGCTGCCTCTAGGTTCATGAATGTATGAGAATTTATGTACTAAGTTTTGCCCCTAAGAAGTCAAATTTCTTTAACAGAAGACTCATTCTTCCTGATGGCTGCTATTCAGATGGGAGGGAAATAAAAGCCTAATTGCAGATTATCTGTAGACTATCAGTACCTCAGGAAAGTCAGCAGATTATCTTCTATATGGGTGTGATATGAAGAGCACACAGAGACACGTTGTATTAAAATATCCCAGACAACTACAAGAAAAAATGCAGCAAACTGACCTGTACAATGGCACATGCTAACAACTGGTTCATGGTGTTTATTCCTTCTGGATACACTGGGGACAACTTCAGGTGAGAAGATTTTGTGTTGAGCTGATCTCATCCAGAAGAGTTCACCTACATCCTCTTGGGAACAAGATGGAATCTGAGGGAACTTGTTATGAGCTTTAGATGTAAGAGTTTATCCTATTATTTGCTCTGAAATATTGTTGGCCTTATTTAATCATTCACATGGGAGAAGTATGATGACAAAAGGAGTATGCAGGAAAAGCATTCTGTGTAAATTTTTCTAACTTATAGTGTTGATATTTTCCTGCAATGCAAGATGAATCCATGCATGTGAAGACTGCAAGGTACACCACTTACAAAATTAAATCTTACACTTGCATGGAAGGCCATCAGATTTTTCTTCATTAAATATACTGATATGGTTAATGGGGTAATACAGTCTATCCAGGAATTATCCAGAATGAGTTTCCTACTTTTTCACCCCCTGTAAAAGACATTTTAAGTAAGATACTGGATTTCCTATAATCCTTCATAAAGGGTTGCTATGGATACTTTGAGCAGGATAAGGGGCAACATGAGGAGTCGGAACTTTTCAGAAAATTTGATGTTACAGGAGTAGTGATACAAGTCAAAGTGAGAAAGGACATAAGATATAAGAGATTTCCAGTCTGTCTTTGATTTTCAGATATGGCCTTCTGGGTGGCAAATCTTTTAGCTTTAGCTCATGTTTCTCAAGCTGTGATGATGAATACTGAATTTAATCGGAGCTTGCAGTGAATGTCTGCTTAACTTCATTCCCCTCTGGAAACACCTAAAACTTGAACATCATCTTTAAAGACAGTAAAAGTGGGTTTCAGTTTAGCTGTCACAGAAAGGTTTTCTCTTTTGCAGTTACCTCCTCCATGAGAAGATCAAAATGCCCATGCCATAGCTCTGCATGTCCACACTGAAGGTTCACAAAGGCTTGGAAAAGTTCAGACAACTCAATAATCCATTGACATTCAGACTACACTACTGCTGAAGTTTTGACATCCAATAGAGGGTTGGGTGTCATCCCAAAAAGCTGTGATTGTCACACAAATCAGGCGATGATTGAATTATACTACTGTCCTGGGCTTTAGTTTGCTCCACATTCCCTTAGCAAAGCCAGATATGGGATGTATTTCTGCAGCATCTTCTTTACACACTTGTCCAAAATAGGAACATAGCATTTAAAGCTAAGAAATGTGGGTGGAGCCATTATTCTGATCTCCCCATAGGGTACCTAATCAGTAGCCTCTCTACTTCTAAAGACAGCAATGAATTTTCATCAACTCCTATTAAAGTTGATGGAATAATACTGTGGTTGCATAACTGCCTTCAGACTTCATAGCTCACAAACTACTGGTGGGTCCATGATATAGGAAGCCTGTGCCATGACAGTGGGTATATAAGAACACAGGTAATAACAGAAGTGCGCTAAATATTCCAGTTAGACCATATTTCTAAGTGCTTTGGGCTTGAATATTACCATCTTAAGATACCATGGACAAAAGAGCATCAAAAACCCATAAAAAGGACAGGCCCTTTTTATGACTTTTATTAAGCCTCTGTTGCAGCAGAGCCCCCACCAAGTGCCAAGACTCAGCTGACTTAAGCTTTTCAGACTTTTTTCCATGAATTAGCCCTTGATTGGTCTCACAGTATACTTTTTTAAGTAGAACCCTGAGGAGTTTGAGACATTTCCCATGGTTTCTAAATGCCTTTGTAATGAATCTGAAATTTGGGCAGCTGGAGGTCAGCTTCAAGGCAGAGAGAGCTGTCTTCTGTCAAGGGACATTGGTTGAAAGTGGTAGATCTTTCTTTTTTTATTAGAAACTAGAAACAAGTCTGGAACTCTGGAAAAACAGCAGGCTGAAAGCCCTGGAGCATGTGAAGAAACACAGAAGCATCGAAGTCAGGCACACAAGCCAGGTTCTAAATGGAACTCCTGGAAAGAGGCACTATCCAAAACATCAAGGACAAAGTGATGCTGCATGGAGGAAACAGCTTCACAACACAGTGGTTCTAATAGTGAGTTGGACATTACCAGAAAGACACAGTAGACAACACATGACAATGTTTTGATGCACAAATGCAAAGTTACTGGGTTAGTGGAGGCAGAGGATCCACTCCCCTACGATACTGCTCTCGGGTTCTATTCACAAGGATTTGGTTTGTGGGTTTCCGCAAAGTGCAGAAGATCCTGCTTGAGTCTTCTCACAGGCAGTGGGGAGAAACAGCAGTGCCTCATCACACCTCTGTTACTATAAGGAATAAAACAGGGATTTGAGACTCCTAAGAGTAAATACCAAGATATTTCACTGCATTAACCTTGGCCAGGGTATAATGTTTTTTGTATTGCTTGACCATAGTACACAATGCTAAAACAACTGTTTTCTTCTAAGTGCTGCAAAAACAGGGCATCTTCACCTCCTAGTTTTAATTCCATCTCAAATATTGTTAAGAAAACCCTAGTTTATTTCATTCTTGTGTGCAGTGAACATTGTAAGGTTTGATAGATAGATCAGATAGATAATAGATAGATAGATAGATAGATAGATAGATAGATAGATAGATAGATAGATAGATAGATAAAAATTGGATTCCCAATGAACCATAAATGTTCTCTGTGAATTTTGTGAAGCTAGCACTTGTCGGAGGGTGCTGTAATCTGAGTAATGACTTCCTCAGGCTGCATTTCTGTACTGTGGAATAAATAAATAAATAAATAGCCACCCAGCTGGGACGCATCTACCTTGTATGGTTCACTGAAGAGGGAGTAACTTGTGTTAAATGTGCCATCCTCCTGCTGGGCCTCTTGATTTCTCCTTTCCCATTCTTTCCTTCGCAGAACGTTTCTATCGGGCTCGTAGACACTGCAGCAAAAAAGAGGAATATGTTTTTAAGAGTTAAAATTAGCAGGCAACATACAAGCCAACATGAATTTAAAAGTGAAGAACTCTGGTTTTCAGACAGATGGCAAAAATAAGCAAAAAACATGAATCAGATGAATGCCAGTCCAAGCAGGCTGGAGAAGCTCAGGTCTCTGGGAATGCTGGTGCTTTCTTCACACAGAGAATAGATAATTAAATTCTTACAGAAGAATAAAGAAGAAATCACAGGGCAGGATCTAGTCTGTGCAAAACTTCTCTGCTTGAGATGTGACAAAGGAAATATCTAAGCAACTTTGACAAAGACTGAAAGTACTCTTAAGGCAGATGGTAATTACAGCTATGAGTAAATAGAAATTATGAACATATTTCCACTTATGACATATCCTCTGAGTGTTGTATGAGAATGCTCCTTTTTTTTCACATGGTTATGTTTCTGTAGTGATTCTTTCATTAACTAGCTCCCTAAAGAGCTGTTAAAACTACATGCTGTAGTGGTTTCCACAGCTAGGCTGCTGCTTCTGATCTCTGTTAATCAGCCAAGTCATGAAACTACTACCGAAACAATTCCTCTTTCTGATGGATTTGACACTATCACAACTTCAGAGCATGCATATATGAACACTGACATGATAGTGTACGGGTGGCTGGTAGAGTGCATCTGGAGCGAGAACAAAATCACTGCATTACACAATGGTATTAATTTATAGAAAATTATCTAATCTGGCTAATAAAAATTAACTTCCCCCCTCCTCCCCGAATTCTAGTTTGATGTATGACAAAGTAAACCACAGAATCCTTTCCCTCATTTTCCACAGAACAACGTAGGTTTGCACATTTCAGTCTGTTATGCTTTATTCTCCTTGCAATGGAAACCAATGTGTCTAATAAGGTTTACATGTTATTTCAGGACAATGTGACGAGTACACTGATTGCTTATTTTGCTTAGCTCAGCTAATGCCTTTCTTCTGGCACTGTAAATCTGTAAAGTATTATATTAATGTCATGTAAGTGTACCATGTGTTACTATGAAAAAGGTTGTCTTGCTAACCAGCTTCCCAGTTAGCAAAACGTATGTTGCATTGGCCACCCATGTGACATCACCTAGCATGCCTCAGGCAAGGCAGTTAAAAGGCCAACAGCTATATGATTCTAATTCAAGGCCTGAGAGAGCTGAAAATATATAGGATATGTTAGATGCAATTAGTATTTTAAAACAATGCCTTAGCAGTCACAAAAGGAACACAAAATCTTGTTCACTCATTAATGTCACTAACTCGAACTGGACTGGGAAGTACCCTCCTGATGGGTCTGGGGGCATCTGTGAGCGGATGCCAAATGCTGAGCAGAACTCTCAAACACAGGGCTTTATTGTGAACGCAGGGTTTCAATACAGCAAGTTGGAGACAACCTCCACCCACCTGTCAACCACTTAGAGATAGTTGAGCTTTTTTGAGTTTTATCCTGGATTTCTCATGAGCAATCCATGATACTCACACCAACATTCTCCCTTTGAAAAGTAGTGCAATTAGGAGGCAATTGTAGGGGTGGAGTTTTGGGAATGAAAAATGCCTGCATTCAGGAAGAAGAGGATAGCAGACCTTCTCATAGGGTCCCTGTGAGTGGAGATCACCTGCTGCACATGCTACTGAAGCCACAGGCAGAGCAGCTGTCATTCACTGCCACGTGAGCAATGTTCCTCAGTTACTGTATCATGCTGAGTGTACTCCCATCATTTAAGTAAGGGTAAAAAACTTTCTAACAATGATCTCTGTGTCTAACAAAGACTTTCTGCCACACTGAATAGCTGTTGTTAGGTTGAGTTTTTTGGAGCTGCAGTGATCAAGTTAACTTCATCCTAAGCCATGTTTCCCCATGACCTCTTGACTTTTTGAGACACTTGTCATATGAACTCTAGCTGCAGTCACATAGAGATGGGCAGCTCCCCTGAGATTAATTATAGAACTGATCTCTAGCCAGTTTCTAGGAAGTAAACAAGTACAAACTTTTTCTTCAGCCCTCATACAAATTTAAAAATGCACTGGTGTCAGATTCCTAACGTAGAAGGGCACTTTTATCCCTTTATTTGATCAAGACATATTTGATAAAGACATACAAGTTGTCTGATATCTGAACCCCCTCCCCAAACGAAAAATTCACTATCAGCAATGCGATGCAAACCATGCAATAATTCAGAATGATTATGGAAATGGCAAAAGTGTGTGACAATGCCCAATAAGCCATCTATAAGCAGTTAAGATAGGACGAGATACAAGTTGAGAGTTGTATTCCTTCAGTAATACCAGATGGCAACATCTCTAGCATTTGTGAGGCTGCTTCTTATTTGCATGAACATTGCAGCAATCACGTTTCCTTGAACGTGTGTCACCAAATGTATTTATTTATTTTGGTTTGAGAAGAATACTGCCAACTGCTGTAATTATCTTTATTGCAAACACTTCGGTTAATGGAAAATTATTCTTTTTAATAGTTTTCTTCCTTCTTGTTTTAGAATTTGTAATGTAAAACAATCCCAAATGTACACGTATCGGGTTTTTTAATCATTTACAGTGTTTGTCTTTTCCATAGCCAAGCCATGAAGAACAAGTTCATAAAAATGTCAAGATTTTTTTCCTCACTGGGACATGTGTGCATATGTGGGTGATGTATGTATACATATGTGTTGTAGGCACACTCGCACAACAGTTTATTGATTGAAGAGTTTTGCTAGTACGGGTCAAAATGTTGAACCAGTATTGCAAGATTTGGAAACCAAAGAACATACAACCACTCGGCTCTCAAAAGTGTCATTTATATTTGTTTCATATGGGTCACACTCTGAAAGGATGAATTTAAATAGTTTTAAAATGTTGTATTGTTGTTTTCTAAATGCTGCACCTGTTTCAAATTCACACCTAAAGGACATGAACTGAAACATGAGTAACAAGTCAAACACTTGCTAAAGGTTTACATGAATAAATATTGTATTATAAAAATTACACTATCTCAATTTTAGCACATTGCTTTAAAACCACACTCTTACTTATCTCAGCCTTAAGATCTTCCAAAAGACATACTGTACTTACCAGAGAAACATGTCTAAATACCAATGCCTCAGGCTCAATTCACACATGATCACAGCAGCTCTACCTTCTCTGCTTCCTTCCTCTAAGATACTTTGAATCATTTCACTCCCAGGTATTTTACAAATCAGAATAACCATAGATTTCCAAACTTCTTAGACTAGGTATGTTTAGTAAATTTCAATCTGTTGTGATACCTTTTGGAAAACTACCTTAATGGCCACCCATTCTATGGTAAGCATGGCTCTCCATGAGAACAGCCTGAAGATGAGAGCACATGCACAGAGGTGCCTGATGTGGGGGCTCCTGCAGCATCAGCCTCTGCACATTATTGACAGAAACACTCATAGGTTTCAGAAATGCTCATAGCTTTCTCCACACTACTCCTGATATCAGAGTCTTAATTAGAAATAGACAGAGATGGCTCAGGGGACAGCCTAGGAGCAGAGCAATAACCTTACCTGAAAAACCTGGGACTGGATTTAATCTCCTATGAAGTCCAAAGAGTTATGTAGTCTCAGGCTAGGCTGAAAGCAATCATATAAAAAGCCTAAATTTTTTAATATTGAAAAGTCATCTTCTTTTTTTTTAAAGCACGCTGTTTCTGACTCAATTTAGCTCCCTCAGATGTCACTGCTTGGAATAACTGAAATAAAAGGTCTAACCTCCATGAAGAACTACATGGAGACAATACACTGACATATTTTTATCTCCTTTAGTTTCAGGGAATGCCCAAGTTCTGCATTCAGATGAAGATGTCGTTTTCCACAAACTAAAGCACTGCACCTTCACTGAGTAATCAGACACCTTCTCAGATGTATGGTGTGCATCGCAACGCTGCTTGACCTTTTCAGAAGCCACAAAATTACCACATTACTAAGGGAAGATTCAGGTAGGATACTGTCATTTTTCTACAAGATCACCATCCTCACAACAGCTGGCATCTTTGAGGTTGTAAAACGTATGAGTAGGTAAAGTGAGGGCAAGATTGCTGGTGCTCCCCTTGCTGTCCATCAGTTTATTTTCTGGCAAAGCAAGTCAGCATTGACTCAGGCTGCAGTGACTCAGGCTGCCCTACTGGCATGACACAGGAAGGCATTACCACACAGACAACACACACCTGGTGACAACAGCTGAACTGGTTATGGTCTGCAGTAACCTCCAATCTTGCCCTTGCTCTTTCAGACCCTCCAATATCAATTTCCAGTCCAAAGACTTAGCCCATTATTCTCCAAATTGTGGGGGCTTTGCAACATCCCCACTCCCCACCCCCCCTTTCTTCTGCCTTCCCACATACATAAATACTGTGATCTATGTTTAGCAGGAGTAGCTTTTTTATTTGCAGTTAATGTTTTTGACCCAGGAGGCTGATCTCTTTCACCCCAGTAGCTACACATAGCACTTTCCACAAACCTTTCAGAAACTGAAGTATAGGCATATTAAATAACAACAGCAGGGCTGATGCCTCACTCTAACATACAACAATTTCTTAAACTGTCAAACCCACACAGTTCTCACAGGCTTCTGGCAGGCCTTTGCTAGGAAAGACCAAGATCCCATTTGCAAGGGTTGAGCTTCCTAGATTTTGACAACTTCTCCATTTGTGCTCCAACTGACCCTTCTTCTGTAATCAAATTAAGAGGTTCAATACAACACACAACAGTCACTTCCAGCATCATGGAAATGATCCCATCCCCAAGCAGCAGGTGCAGTTCCTAACTATCCCCCAGGAGTGTACAGAGCTGATCACGTTACAAACAAACAAACAAAAAGCCCCACCCCAAAGCACAACCTACACCATAAATGACTAAAACATACTTGTGTTTCAAGAATAAAACTAGACCACTGAACAAGCTTTCTGTGAGGACACACAGATCTTTCAAATGAAAGTTTAGCACATGGTCATTTCTGATTTATGAACAAAGTTGGAACTGCTTCAAAGCCATGAAAAAACAGGCAGTATTTCAAGAAAATACATTTTTAAATGGTTTACTGATATTATTCTCAACATTTTCTCATAAATCGTAATTTGGCATACAAGTCAATACACTAAATTTTCAAGTGAGGACATTTTCTCAAATATTTAATAGTCTAATTCTCCCCTGAATTACCACATTTATGCCAAAGTAGCTAAATAGAGTAACTCAAGGGAAAAACTTATACAACAGAAGGAGAAAAAAAAAAAAAAGTAGTCCAATCCTGATGCAGGAAAGCTATTATGAAACTGAAATAAGAATGTAAATTGGATTCTGAAATTAAATATGCCATCATTCCTGTATCTCCACAATATTTTAAACCCCAAAAGGACTAACCAGCTCCAGTTCTTCTACAGGCAACAGCCCCAACATTTTTAGGAAATAGTCTTAATTCTGACAATTTAGTTACAACAGTTCAGGTCATTTTGACTGCTGAATTGCTGTGCTTAACATGGAAGAGCTATCATTCAGTGCCTGTTTTCTATTTCACTGTTCATGTCCATGGTTTTCACTGGCCAGTTTCTTGGTACCAGTTCCATTTCCAGATAAGTAAACATGATGCCTGTTTGGGAACTATTTGCTAATGGTTTATGGAGAACTCTTAGAGATGGCAATGTTACATTTTTGAGCATTAAATATTCTCCCTTATGACACATGAACTATTAGTTTGATTATAACAAAGGGGATGCCTTTGATAAACAAAGGGCATAATCGATAAAATACTTCTGATTTCTTTAAATTTTTAATCTAGTTTGAACAGCAGAAGTTAATTTGAGGGTTTTTACAGTATTTTTTTCCCATTTACAAACAGGAATGCCATGGGGTAAAGTAATTACTCTGATTTACTCTTTTCACTTTGAACATAAAGATGTAGCAGGGTCTCAAAAAAGCAGTAACTTAACAAACTGTGCTCCTATCCACAGACAGATAAAGTACCTACTTTGCTATTTCAAAGAGTTTACCTCCAGGCAGCAGCACAGAGCAAACATCAATCAATGGCATGTGTCTGAGATGAGATTGATGTTTACTCTCACAGCTTTTCATCTTACATCCAATAAATTATTTTTCCTTCACCAAAATGCCTGGTTAAATTTCATTTTTCACTTTGCAGTATCAGTTTTAAAACTTTAGCTTCCAGCAATTTTAAAGCTAGGATTCATTGGTGCTTCAGCTTTTACAGCCTGTTTATGATTTGTATGAACCATGAAACACTACCATCCAAACATGAATATGATCAGGGAGAGCTGAGCTGGGCCAGTCACTTGTGCAGTGGTAGCTGTAGGACTGAAGGTGCGAGATCGCTTTAATTATCTGCCTAGAAATTCCAAGTCAAAAACCAGAAGTCGTATTTTCAAGAGCAGATATATTGCATCTACCAAATGAATGCATCTATGCATATTTTATCTGCAAAATCAGCACCTGAGTGCTCAAGGCAGGCCTTCTGAGGGCTTAAGGCTGCACAAGAGGAAGAAACCAAGGTCTAGTTGTGGATGCAGTTACTATCTTATAGGTGCTCACATCTGACACTCACAATACGTGAGAGCTTTGCATGCAATCTGACTGAACTTTAAAATACTGAGAAGAGGTAGGGTTGCAACAGAGACTGGGATCTAGGTTGTTGAGTCTGAACAGTAAACATCACAATAGAAGAACATTAAAAAACCCCACCCTACTTAGTTTAATCTGCATGCAGAAGGGCAACTCTTCCAGCTCTGACACAGACAAACCATGCACGTTTTCCTATCTCACTGAAGTTTTGCCCAGTGAGAGAAATTCAGACACAATTCCACTTTACTTTGTTTCTAGTTTCAGGAAAAATAACTTCAACATATTACAATAATCTACCAGTTGACACTTAGAGAATACTTCACTATTCAGTGTTAATGGATAATTCGACATTCAACCCTTTACTATTTGCTTTTTCTTATTAAATGTTGCTTTCTTTTTATAACCTGAAAACTGCTTGCAAAAATACTAAGATAGATGAAGATCTAATAACAACATTGAGCCAAGCAAGAAACAGAATATTAATCACTACTACGTTTAATTTTGCACTACTACAACAATATATTATTTGAAAATAAATTACCAAGTTACAAATTCACCACTATTAATAACCTTACAACTGGATGGGATGTTTCTTTTTCCCCACAATCCAAAATCGTATTTAAAATCTCCAGAAAGTAAATGGCGATCTTAGTTGTCAAGAAACAGATACTGCAGATAAGGGAAGTATACTCATCCACATTTTCCAAGTGGAGAGGAAAAAGTACCAAGACTGAAGAGTACAAACCAAACAAAGCACAGTCAAGCTCTTTCATTTGATTTTGCTGATGTTACTTTCATGTTGTAATTAAAAAGTACAACAGCTGAAGTGATCAATAAAGAATCTCTTTTTTTCTGCCTAACCTAACACTGATGAATATCTGGGGCTGCTACACACACCCTTACCTAACCTGGTGATGCCTATACATGATCCAGTTTCTTCTGACACTTCTTCCCTGTCAGATGTCAGACACAATGCCCTACTTGTCTGTTCTCCTCCACAATGACTTCTGCTTTCCATGGTATTCTTCTGCATGGGAAACTGTTCCAGTTATCATCTGCCAAGCTTCTGTAGGTTTTTTCCATAAAACTTCTTCTTTAGGCTCCTTACAGTCATAATCAGTAAAAAATGACTTTTTTTTTTTTGATTAGCCATCCGTCTCATCTCTGTAGACAATGTGCACAGACAGGCAAATGATTCCTAGAGTCTTGATGCATATCCTGAAGAGTACACAGACTGAATGCTGCAATAAACTGAATTCACCATTACATGATTCTAGGGATATTCTGAGCATTTTAAATGCAATTTTAAAAACACAGCCTTTTAGAGATCTACTTGACATTTTGCAGCAAGCCTTTGATAATTTCTGCAAAATGTTTGTTGTGCTTCTTATTGATGTGTTTGTTGAAAACTGGATTTCAGTCAATAAAAATGTTCAGTGTTAAGTTTCTTTAGTAAAAGAAATTAAAAGAAGTGTCCTGGAAATTGTGGAAAAAAACGTGGTTTGCTTCTATGGTATTTTTCTTGCAATAAGACCTTTTTTGGTAAAAAGGCCACGTCTTTGCTCCCATTTTTCTCTAGCCTTATAAATAGCCTATTCTTTCAATGGGGCTTTGATCCACCTGCCCACAACTAATTGCAGGACTGAAAAGTACAACAAGGTATACTTCACATAGCACACAAAATTGAAAGCCCTGTAACTGGTATAAAAATGTCACCACGCAGTTCACCCCGGTGTGACTTGACTTACAGTAGCAAAAGCAAAGATCGTATAGAATCATTAAGGCCAGATCGAAGAGCACTCTGCCGCTACAGAGATAACAGCAGTGTCTACCAGAAAACATCCGTGGCATAGTAGCAAAAAAGAGCAAAACTTTACAGACTTCCATGTATGACAAAGGCCAGTAGTTTTAATTTAAGTTGTTAAATTCCTTTGGTGCTACTAAGAACTCCTATGGAACATGAGTGAAAGACACAGAGAGTCTTTCAATACCTAAATGTAAAGGTTGTGAAAATTCTTGCCTGTATTTCAACCTTCAAAACTATCTGATGTCCAAAAGGCATTGAAATACAGCACTGAAGTAGAGGGCACAGGATTGCTGCTTTATGTAGTATTGTACTTTAACAGAAAACCGAAGTACAGTATTTCATTATGAATGTCAGCTGTTAGTAATCATCAAATCTATGACTCATGAAAATGTCTATACATGTTTTATTAACAAACTAACATTTCCAATTTGCTCCTACTATGGTGGATAATGACTAAAGGGTCATCAAAGTTAATCAAGAAAATGATGTAAATTCTATCTTTTGTTTACTTTGCCTTAAAATGGATCGTGGGAGACAATCTTTTTTTTTTTTATGTGTTTAACCATGATTTATAGCATTATGGAAACCACAAAACAAAAAAAAAAATTATGAATGAGTCAGTGCATAAGTCATCTGATTAGTATTTGCAGAAAATTTTTTCTTAGGGTCTTCAATGAACAGTCACTTGAGTTTGTTCTCTATAGAAACAGAATCAGTATGTTTTGACATGCCTTGCTTTAAATTATCTTTCTTTTATATTTTATAAATAGATGGAGACCTTATTATAGAAATTTGTACTTTACAGAGTAGCCATCACTACATACAGGTAAGGCTGAACTAGGTTTTAAACACATGTACATTAGCATGTCTACCTACATGATAAAAATAAATTTGGATTAAATTAATAACTATACAGGCAGATAAAGGAACAACCAAAGTAGTTAAGCCCCAGGACAGCTGTACAAGACACAAAAATAATCTGCCACTGTAAACGCCCAAATAATAAATCCACTAAAACTTTTGGGTTTGCTTATATGACCTGAAATGTAGCTTACTATACAAAGAACTTCAGATTGTTTTTAGCAACAGTTTGTTTGTATTGGAGTCTATAAGCGTAAGATTTTATTATGGGGAATGATGAAGTTCCATCATCATTCTGATCAATTGAGGTAGAACAATTAGAAAACAGAAATATATATATATATAAATAAACCCCTAAACCTGATCACAATCTAACTCTATCAACCTAGTGACTACAGAGACAGCTTTCTTTCACAGAACGAAAATGACTGTAAGAAATCCGGCTTCAAGAACCTAACAAACCTGTGGTTCATATATAACTTTCAAGGAACAAACAGTGAAAAAATGCACTTGCAACCCAGAAAGCCAACCAGATCCTGGGCTGCATCAAGAGAAGTGTGGCCAGCAGGTCAAGGGAGATGATTCTCCCCCTCTACTCAGCTCTGGTGAGACCCCACCTGGAGTACTGCGTCCAGTTCCGGAGCCCCTGTTACAAGACGGATCTGGAGGTGCTTGAAGGTGTCCAGAGAAGGGCCACCAGGATGATCAGAGGGCTGGAGCACCTCTCCTATGAGGACAGACTGAAAGAGTTGGGGCTGTTCAGTCTGGAGAAAAGAAGGCTCTGAGGTGACCTTCTTGTGGCCTTCCAGTATCTGAAGGGGGCCTACAAGAAAGCTGTGGAGGGACTTTTTAGGATATCAGGTAGTGACAGGACTAGGGGGAATGGAATAAAGCTGGAAGTGGGGAGATTCAGGCTGGACATGAGGAAGAAGTTCTTCACTGTGAGAGTGGTGAGAGCCTGAAATGGGTTGTCCAGGGAGGTGGTTGAGGCCCCATGCCTGGAGGTGTTTAAGGCCAGGCTGGATGAGGCTCTGGCCAGCCTGATCTAGTGTGAGGCATCCCTGCCCATGGCAGGGGGATTGGAACTAGATGATCCTGGTGGTCCCTTCCAACCCTGACTGATTCCATGATTCTATGATTCTATATACAGGATGTTTCACTCTCCTTTCACAAGAAACTAATACTAGCCAAATACACTGTATTGCATCACATATCTAGCTAGCTAGCTTTTCTAAAATACACTGTATGCATTTAAACTTCAGCAATATGCAAATTTGAAGGTCTTTCTTCTCAAAATGGAGAACGGAAACTGGTCTTGAGTTTTGTACTTGACCGAGTAACAGTAACCCCACATATCCTCTGAACTCCAACAAGAAAAGTTCACAGCGCTCAAACCAGATGACTTCCAGCTTCTTATTCACTGTATCCTGCTTGCCCTGTGCGGCTCTGTCATATTTTGACATGTAGCCCCAAGGGATGCACAATCAACACTGAGGTGAAAAGTTACCAAAACCAGCATACCCAGGCCTTGAAGAATAATTTATATCCATACGTGAATAAAAAGGAATACATGTTACAAATTCATGTTCAAATGATTAAAAAGTTTTAACTTTTATGCCCTGGGACTGGTGTAATTCATGTAAGCTTCTTACACATCTTAGTCCAAATTCATTCTGTGTAAGAAGACGACCGTACCATAACTCATGCTGTTCACTTTTGGAGCTGCAAAGTGCCCATGCACTCTCTTCCTTAAGTGACATGCAATGGAAAGTGAGGCAATTTATCTGTCATTATAAAAAAATAACACTTGAAACCAACAACTTTTTTTTTTTTTTTTGTTCATTCCTCTCTTGACACTCTGCTTCTGCTTTAAGAAGAGTGGTGGTGACATGACCATGCCTCAAATCCAAAACAAAATGTAACATATTTGGAATACAAAACCCTAAATATAATAAAATGCAAAATAAGCTCCTGTAGTTTAACTCACAGATACAGCATGACTGTTCCAGTGCCTCACTGTCAAGCAATTCAATCTTTTTTAAAATATTTTCAAATCTGAAGAAAATGACATAAAAATGACAAAATATTATCCAAACACCTTAATGGTGGCGATAGATGCAGAAGCCATTCCAGAGATGCCTGTGCAGGGATGGTGCCAGAGAGGCAGATGCTGTCTGTTGCAAGGGATGAGCGTGGTTCCAGTCCAAAGTGAAGAAGTGAGTGACCTGATGAAATCAGATACATAGTCCCCTCATTCTCTAACAGCTGCTTCACCCTTACTACTTTTTCTCTGCAAATTTTAGCATTAACAACAACAGCAAGAGCTTATGATAGAGATAAATGGTTTATTTTCACTGTATACTTTATTTGAAGCCTGAATTCATAAATACATATTTGTGTCACAGTGAATTATACAGATATCATTTAAATGTGTAGTGTAAGAAGTAAAGCTATTCAGTGTTTCATTCTAAAAGTGGTAAGAGGTATCTAAATTCTATAGCTTCTAAAGGAATTAAGGGAAAAAAAGAGGGTGTATCACCTCTGGAAAAAAGGGGAGGTATCCCAGGATGAGTTTAAGGACATTGTTAAGTCTTGTAGGAAAAAAATTAGAGAGGCAAAAGCCCATTTAGAACTTAGACTGGCCACAGCCATAAAGGAGAATAAAAAAATATTTCTACAAATATATTAATGGCAAAAGAAGAGGCAAGGACAACCTCCACTCCTTATTGGATGTGGAGGGGAATATAGTAACAAAAGATGAGGATAAGGCAGAGGTACTTAACACTTTCTTTGCCTCAGTCTTCAATAGTGGGACAGGCTGTCTGCAGGACAGCTGGCCTCCTGAACTGGCAGATGGAGTTGGGGACCAGTATAGTCCCCCTGTAATCCAGGAGGAAGCAGTAAGGGACCTGCTGAGCCACTTGGATCCTTACAAGTCCATGGAACCTGATGGGATCCATCCTAGGGTGCTCAGAGAGCTGGCAGATGAGCTGGCCAAGCCACTCTCCATCATTTACCAGCTGTCCTGGCTCACAGGTGAGGTCCCTGATGACTGGAGGCTGGCCAATGCGATGCCCATCCACAAAAAGGGCCTGAAGGATGAACCAGGAAATTACAGACCTGTCAGCCTGACCTCAGTGCCAGGCAAGGTTATGGAACAGGTCATCCTGAGTACAATCACACAGAACCTACAAGATGGTCAGGGGATCAGGCCCAGCCAGCATGGATTCAGGAGGGGCAGGTCCTGCACCTTTGCATTGGTGAATTATCAACCAGTGATCTCACAGTCTTCTTAAGATGGGACAGGATTGGAATGGCTAAGATTTGGAAGACAAGGCATGCTCTGTCCTGACCACTGTCCATGAAGTTCACTGAAACTCATGTTCATGTTGCTAACAATCTAGCACATACAAGAATGCTAATTCTATGATTCTACGCAGTTTGGATTTAGCTGCTCACATGCTCTCAGGCTCTCTACTCTTAAAAGGGATGACAATGCAAACCCCCACAGTAGATACACAAATTCTTGTTAAGAAATAACATTTGAACCTCACAGAAGGTGCTTAACACTTTAAAGACACAGGATGACTCTGGTAGATTGAACAGCACATTTTTTTCCCCACCTAAAGCCAGCACATCTCTGCATGTTGGAGAGGTGGTGTTCCTGGAGTGGGCTGCAACATAAGTGAACAGTGGTGTTACTCCATCAGCGTTACTTGCTGGCAGAAACTTAAAATAGCACTGAACAGAAAGGCAAAAGAGCTGCTTGCTGTCCCCTCCCAGCTCTGCTGGATGGGCCTGTTGTGGGGAAAAAAATGACATGGGTGAGGGTGGGAGAGACCATGAAATTAAACCACTGCGGGTGAACTTCATTTGAATCCAAACAAAACACCATATAATTCACACTTGGTAACTGGAATATCCCAGTGCAAAAAAAATAAAGAGAAGCTGTTATTAGTAAGGGAATATTTTGTTGCTACTGTGCCATGTTAAGCAGAAAACTGCTACTACATTCAGCCTTCCCTAAAACTTTCCTAAATAGTAATGTTGATACAGCTTCTCAGTGACAAAGGAAATGGCAGAGAATTATTTCCTTTCAGCTAATGGAAAGCAAAGGACTTATGTAAAGATATTATATTTGGGGTTTTTACTACACGTAAAGAAAAAAAAAAGAAAAAAAGCTCAGTGATTTAGTGATTTATTTCAGTTTTAAATTTGGGACTGTTTCTTGGGAAACTGTGAAATAATTGTAATACTCACGTTCAGTTCTGCTGTGAACTAAAATAATACCTTAGCAACTCAGTGACAAAGCTTTGTCAAAGATTTCTGAGGTTTTAAATAATTCTGAAGAACATTTTGCTGTTCCTGTGTTCCTGACATGGTAATACCTAGCCCACCTGATTTGATACTAATGACATAAGACAGAAAAAGTAAACTTTTTCAAGAAAGAAAACATGAAAAGGATAATGCACTAAATTAAAAGGAATTAACTAGTCATGTAGATATAAGTATCAAGCTGAAGATAATATTATTTAAATTTATTACTTTCAAATTAATCTGTTTGCTAACTATTTAAAAGCCTATGTTTACCATCTTATGACATAGCTCATTCTAATACACAAATCAGAAGAACCATACTGCTCTGTATTACCTCCCCAGTGCCAAATTAAACAAAACAGATATTCCAGAACTTCACCTCCCTTAATGACTCTACTTGCTCCAATGCTTGTGAAAATGCGTAACCCTAAAACATTAACTGATTCACTGAAATCAGAGAGGAAAGCACTTTATAGAGTTAACAGCCTCCTGCTTTCAATGTGGGAACCATCATATCGCACAGCCTTTTTGAGGTCCCTCATCACAAAGGCTTCCAAGAAGCAATCTTTTTGGTATGCAGCTTCAAAGCCACACAGCTCTTACAACAGGCATGTAAAACAACAGTGGTCTTAGGGAGGACCTAGGGCAGTAGGTTCCATGAAAGTATCCTGCAGTAGAAGAACCAGTTGAATGACTCATGATCCCATTTGGGTCCTGTATTATAGCAATCCCAAAACACAAAACATCTATCCTCCAGGTGTTCCTTTTATTCTGTTACTGCTGCTTGTGTCTTTCTGACAACAAATTTCATCCCAGACTTACCCACAACTGGGCACTTAGAAAATGCATAGTGAGTGGAGTGTCTGATCTGGGGACCTCTGCTATAGGTAAGAGGTGATATAGCCCAGAACAGACAGGTGGATAAAGGACTGAGGTATGAAAAAGGACAAATTCGGTTTGCCTGGTTTAGAAAGGAAAAGACTGGGAGACACATGATAATGATCTTCCCACCTAGAAAAATTTGTTGCAGAGCAGACAATGATGAATTGTGTTCTCTGTCTGCTAGGTCACACAACTTCATTTGCAGCAGAGGAGATTTAGATATTATTTTAGAAATGCTATCTAACATAAAAAGGAAGGACTGGAAAAGACTGGCTATTTAACTCCACAGCCTCCTTTATGGCATCCTTATTTCATAACAGGTAGGCCAGTCTTCACATTGACCCTGTCCCCAACAGCAGACAGTTATTGATGGGATTGTTCCTCAGCCAGGTTTAATACAGAAAATAAGTAAGAGCAGGAAATATTCATCCACAAACAAAACAACTCCCCTCCTTCCAGGCAAGCAACTGCGCCTTACAGAGTCTGATGGGCTGCCTTTTCACCTGCATGTTAACACTTACCAACATAAAGATTAGTTCTCCCCAACACTGCTTCCATGAGGAACATGCATTGAACATAGATTTCTGGTCTGGATACCTATCGAAGTCCCTATGCAGCTGCTCTACAATCTTGAGGGACTCATATATGCTATAGAGGTCAGACCCATCTGTCAGGCTGGCCTAGGGCTGTCTCAGGAGAGACACACAGGGTATGCCAATGAGAGACATGCAGAAAGCAAATAGACCTTTTCTAAAATATCTTCCCTCGATGATCAAGAACTCTAAACAATCTCTGACATTAGAAACTGCAGAAGAGGTGCTACTTACCACAGTTCATATCCGCTGTGAGAAATTTCCTTTTGATTCCTTAAGCTCTATGGTGCACAAAAGGTCTGAATCCCCTTCACATCAACATGAAATGCAGTGTAGACTTTGGAGACAGGTTGTGGTTGAAAACAACAGCTGGCAAGAAGCTAACTGCCCCAAACGCTGAGTCCCGGTGCTTAAGTTCACTGTAGACTATTCACTAAAAGGACTACTTTCTGTCTCAATTTGCAACTATGAGACGGATGCAATCTACAGATTCACTTTTGGAATAGGAGGTCATGAAGTTTGAATTCTCCTACCGTATGCTGCAATTTATAACACAACAGAAGGCACTGTACAAAAAATAAATTGCACAATTATTGTTTCCTTTGGACAGGTGTCATGGGTTTAGCCAATTACATCTGCTGCTGGGTATTCAGTACCATGCTGCTGTCATGCCAGACTTAAAATGAACATGCTGGGTGAAGCAGAGCATCATGGGGCTTGTAGTTTGGATTGTAGCATGAGAGGCTTCCTGTTTATAGTTGCTGCTTCCAGTTTATGGTTGTCAGGTGTTGGGTCTCTTCCGCTGGGCTGGCTGTGACCTTGGGGGGGTGGAGGGGCTGTTTTATGGCTGGCTTCTGCTGCTGCTTCTGCTTTTCTGTGAAGCAGCTAAGATAA
This sequence comes from Indicator indicator, assembly GCF_027791375.1. Classification (NCBI taxonomy): domain Eukaryota; kingdom Metazoa; phylum Chordata; class Aves; order Piciformes; family Indicatoridae; genus Indicator; species Indicator indicator. The sequence goes on along the minus strand of NC_072010.1, from coordinate 70,608,704 downwards.
TTATGCATTATATTATCATTTCATTACATTCTCTCTTTATCTCAGTCCAGGGGTTCTTTGTGTTACTTTCCCTCCCGTCTGTGTATGGGGAGTTTGCTTGTGAGAGCAGGCTGTCTTAAACCAGGACAACAGACAAGCTGAAAAAAAAAAAGAATTACAACTCCTCCTGCCCTCTACCAGAAAACTTTTGTACTCTTAGAGGCTTAGGAAAAAATACTCTGTTTTGGGATCTGTTGAGACATTTTTCTATAGTGTGAAAATTAAGGCATCTTTAGTCAAAAATTAATTTTCCACTGGTTTGAGTATTTTTGCTTACTCGTTCATGGCTTTCTATTTGGTCCATCATAAAAAGAAAATACTGTTGGCAATATTTATTTGTAGAGACAAGCATCAATGCTAAGCACTTAGTAGTACATTATGTTTTTTTGAGGATGCACTTGGGGGAATCAAAGTATTTTATTGCACAATAGCTATTATTCTGTTTGTACTTTCATTCCTCCAAACTTAAACCATTCACGATGTTTTATATCTGAGCATACATAACCAAGAACACTGGCTGGGGTGATATTGCTAAGTATTCAAACAATTCCTGCACATCACTTACAAGAAGAATGCCTTTGGGTAAATATCTCTGCTTCTTCTTTTTCCTTGCCTTTCCTTTGTCAGTGCCCTTGTATGACATGTTCTGAGAAAAATGAACCACATTTGCTCCATTTACTGTTTAAAAAAAATAAAGCATGAGAAATGCTATAAGCTATAAATAAAATAATCTAGTATTCATATTACAATAATTTGTCAGGGGTTGAATAAATGTTAATTATACAGTTTTTTACAAATCAGACTTGTTAATGTCATTTTTAATTTAGAATGTTACACTGTAAATGTTTTCCATTGTGTTAATTTACACCTGTTATTACAGGCTCCATTATTAGGTTTACACTGGAACAGCTACTTTGTGCCATTGAAATTTGCTTAAAACAGCAGAAACAATTACTAATTAGAAGGCCGTGTTTACTTTAATTATATTTATTTCCTAGTCTAGTTTTATATGTAGCACACTATGGAAGTGTATGATTCAATTAGCCAAACCCATTTATCTTAGGCAATTCTTCAAATGAGCATTGGTTAGAAAGACAGCAAATTCTTTCAGCACTACTTTGCCTCATAAATTTCATAGGTGACACTAATAAATACATATGGTGTCACTTTGTATGTGACCTCACTGCTTTCTCCCATTTTTGCTAATGCTTATTCTGTAATTGCAGATTACCAGAATGACATTTTATTTAAACAAGCCCAACTGTTTTAATCAAAGATTTTAAACCAGTGACATGAAGAACCATCTTTAGCATTCATAAAATCAGAATCAATACAAGATAAGCATTCAGCTCATGCAGTTATCCACACAATGTGAAACTACTACTGATACTCATCCACTGATACCTAGTCTTATGTATTAGGCAGTGCTTTAAAAATCTGCAAACCCAGTGCAGTTTAAACTTCTTGAGAACAAGAGTTAATGTCTTTACCCTTTACAAATATGAGTATTTTTTTACAGTGAAAGTTGTACTATTTATCCACTCTAACAGGTTAAAAAGGAGAGCTATAAACATTCCTTACAAATTATTTCCCTGAAGTTCATTCCTAGTATTGTGTTTTAAACCTGAAGTGAGATTTTTAAAAAAGCAACCCAAAAGAGTTATGTTTTTAATTGATAGTTGCTGCCTGTAATCTATGTAAATTACATAAATTATATTGGTAGGTAATAAGACATACTGTTGCTTTAAAATAACATTATTTCAGTACTTATAACAAAATATTCTGAAAAATAAAAGTGAAGATAAAATTTTTGAAGCCAGGGGAAAAACCCAAAGAGTTCTGCATCGCAAGGTGCTCTGCTTCATTTGGCCATCAAGGTTAATGCATTTATACTATGTCACTGCATGGGCATAGCACTGGTATGATGCACAAAGATGTCACACATGATGTCAAAGTGGCTATAACAGGGCTATAGCTCCCCAAACAGGAGCAACTGTTGCCTGTGGAACGATGTGCAATAGCTCTGCTTATCAGCAACATTACATATCATGACCAAATACATGAATTTATCATCACATTTTGGGCTGCTCGGGCCACATTTTATACCTTCCACCACAAAGGAAATTTATTCCTAGTTCCATTCCTGGTTAACGTACAGAGTGTAACAAGAATGACAAAAACCCTAGAATTCTAATAAGAATTAAACAGTATTCTTGTGTGGCCAAAGATCACAGACCCACCTTCTCCTAAACCACTGCACACAGAAAATAAAGCAGTGCATAAATAGAGAGCCTGGTGTAATTCAGAAAATGCTGCTATTAAAAAGTCAGCATTTTAAAAAAGCTAACAGAGACGTATCTCAGCTGAGGCAATTATTTTGTAGGTTAAGAGGAAAGAAATACTGCTGCAATTGAAGATTTGTCTTCACAGGGGTTCTCAGGAAAGTCAAGGCAAATCAGCTGAGGGAATGAAGTCAGTTCCCAGTCAGATGAACATATATTATCAGCAGCTTATCCTTTCTCCAAGAGAAAAAGGGATCAACTGTACTGATGTCAGATCACTTTGAGGATGGACCAAGCATCTTCATGTAGGGGTTTAACAGGCTTTAAGGTATGCAGACTGACTTCACACATTTAGTGCCTCCCCTATTTTGGCATTGCCTTTATCCTCCTTGTGTGGTCACTGATAACAAAGACTGACTTAATGGACCCCATCTCTGACCTTTCACTAACAGCACCCTCTCATTTATTTACATGCAGGGCACAGGGAAGGGGAGGTTATATGAAGTGCACTGGAAATTTCTAATAGCTAACTATTTTTAATAATGAAATGTAAGATAACAAATCAAGTCTGAGTCACAACTAATTAAAAGAAATGGGAACTGAAAATGAATGTAATTAGTAAAAATTCTGAACAATGCCTTTATTATAAAGTCAATAATTAAAATGGAGAAACCAGTGTTTTGTAAAATAATCAAGCTCATACATGAGCAAATTCTGGCTTTCTTCAAGTGCCTTGGTTTTGAACATCTCTGCTTTTGGAAAACTTCAGTAACTATAAATGTGGGGTGGAGGGGGGGAATTAGAAGAAGAAACTGATGAGAGGGACTTAGTTATCTTTGATGGTACATTGTCAGGAAAAGGTGACCAGAGTATGTTGTTACTGCCTCTGTAATTAGGGTATTCTCTTTGCAACAGCAGGGAACAGGCATCATCAACTGAAACAGAAATAATGCCAATTGCATTGTTTTGCCTATAACAGTAATACACTTATGTGTACTGGTATGGTGCTTACAATTGTAACGAATCTGAATTCTTAAGTGCTTGGATATATACATGCAAAGTAGGTATGTGCATCTGTGAAAGACGCCTGTAGGTGTTAAATTAAGCAGACTTCAGAAGAATCTTAATTCATAAAAGAAATACATTGATTCACTCTAATGTTTTCCCTCTGACATACACCTTCTTTTACCTGTGGGCTGTTTCTTTTTAGGCTTATTCAATATGAATTCCCCAAAAGGGGTTTTCTTATGTGCAACCACTGACTAAGAGCAATAATACTATACTTCCAACCAAATATTCACCCTGGTCTAATTCTTTTTGCTCCACCACAATATATTTTGACACACACCACCACCACCACCAAAACCAATAAAAACCAAACAAACACAAAACAAAACCAATCCCCAAAAGCCCTAAACAAACAAACAAAAACACTCAGAAAACTGTGGTATTTTCTTAAACGCTTGCCCAGATCAGCACTTTTTGACTGCTTTTCACCCAAATCCACCAGGTAATTTCATTCAGGCTCAGTTAGTGCAACACAGCACATCAGCCCCAGCTGAGATGTGGCTGCCTTTTCCAAACAAAGGCGACGATGATCCAAAAGTACTACATCCAACGGAAACACACGACCACAGACAGATAATATAATGATATAGTCATATATACATACTACTCCTAGTAGAAATGTAGTAATATTTTAACCCCGCATCACAGACACAGTGCAAAAAAAAAAAAAAAAGGCAGAAATGCACTCATCCTCAAGTTGGGGCTGCCAGATAAGCAATAACTCCATTAAGCTGTGCCTGTGATCTGACACCATCTGAAAGGCAAGGCTGCTGCCCAGAGACCCTGACTGATGCTCACTCCGGCTGCTGTTTGGCAAAGGCTTCAACTAGTACTGACTTCAGCATGGGAGTATTTCTCCCTGGGAAGGAAAGGAAGTATCACAGGCTTAAATCTCTTCTAAGACTAGAGTGAAACCTGCATTCACCTCCTCCAGACCCAGCTGGGTAAAATGTGCACTGGTGAGATCGCATCTCAAGTACTGCATTCAGTTTTGGGCCCCTCACTATATGAAGGACATTGAGGTGCTGGAATGTGTTCAGAGAAGGACAATGAAGCTGGTGTGTGGTCTTGAATACAAGTCCTGTGAGGGAGCTGGGGTTGCTCAGCCAAGAGAAGAGGAGGCTGAGAGACCTCATTGCTCTCTACTACTACCTGAAATGAGGTTGTAGCAAGTGACAGGACAAAAGGAAATGGCCTCAAGTTGCACCAGGATAGGTTTAGGTTAGGTATTAGGCAGTATTTCTTCACCAGAAGGATCACTGGGCACTGTAACAGGCTGCCCAGGGAGGTGGTGAAATCACCATCCTTGGAGCTGTTCAAAAGATGTCTGGATGAGTGTTTAGGGATATGGTCTAACAGTAGTGTATGGGGAGATGTCAGGTTATGATTGGACTCAATGATCTTAAGGTCTTTTCCACAGCTGATTCAATGACTCAAGGAGTAGCACTAACTAAAGCAAGGACATGGATTTCTTGAGCATTTGCAATGCAGGGGAACTGCACCAACTATTGCTATCAGTAGCGGTTCACAATGTGCGTGCGTGCACAGACCACTCCTCTCCACAGGCTCACTGGCTACCTCAAGGCAATGCTGCTACACACACACACAGAGACACAAACTCACACAGGCAACTGCATGTTAGGCACAACAGGGAAAAAATACAGAAAATTGAGAGTAACAAGAGTCTGAAAGATAGATTTAAGGTCTACAGGGATCCTGAAAGCCAAAGAATTGGCAAGCAGAAAAAATAAAAGAGAGGGGAAATATAAGAAATGTGGCTATATTCAAATAGGCCCTACACAATTTTTAAACTAAAATTATTGCATTATCTTCCAAATAGGTAACGTTTCAAAAACAAGGAACGAAGTGCTACTGTAGCGATAAAGAAGCTATTGAAATATGACATTTCAGGCTACCTCAGTCCAGTGGAGCTAAGATTACTTTTATTCCTGATTCACTCTGAAAAGAAAGGAAAAAATCCAAGCAGAGGCTTGCACACAATTGGAGATCACTTTAAAATAGAGATGTGTGCCATTTTAGAACTATTAACAAACCTTTTTTTTCCACAGCATGGAGAACCGGACAAGTGCTGTGGACTCAAATGATTAACAATGCATGGATTCCTCCAAATCAAAGGTAAAGTAAGCAAAAATGACAAGCAGAAGGAGAAAGCATCTTTAAAAAATTACCAGAGAGCTAGTTTTGGATCTAAAGGCAACACCAAGCCTGCCAACTTCTCAAAGAGGCTGCCAAGAAGCCAGATGCCATAACTGGAAGGATATTATCCAGAGTTTTACATCTAAGCCTCATGAATGCCTTTGAAAAAGGACAAAAAAATGGATGCTGGCAAGAGCTCAACTGTTTAATTTCTGTCCCCACCCTAAACCATTGCAAAAAAATTAAAGACGGGATGTGCAAATACAATGTTAAGTATTTACAATGACCCACAAGGGTGAGCTAGCCCTACCAAAGTACTGGAAAACTCTCTGAGAACATGAATTAAAGACCCAAGGTCACCCCAAATATCCAGTTTGAGCTGGGCTTCAGAGAGCACACAGCGTCCCCAAAGAAGGCCTTGTGATGAGAGTTTATAGAAGTGGTGCCTGCCCCTGCAGCTGGGGTGGGCACAGGACAACTCTATGTAGCTCCTCTCCCACCACATACAACAGGCAGATGACTCATCCCCACAACTCAATGGATCACACCTGCTGAATTGTGGCTCTACATACATCCCAGCGCAAGAAATCTCATCTCGTTATAAGAGATGGCACATGACTGTCACACAAGAATGATGCCCTTGTTTTGGATGTGCTGGAGGCATGTTTGATCATATCATAGAGAAGATGCTAACCACCCTTGAGACGGAAGCCAGCTATAGACCATGAGAACAGTTTAGACGGTCTACAGCTTTCTCCATTTTCATACCTGAAGAAGTCAGTGCAGTGAGGTAGGTAAATAGTCTGCAAGTAACAAGCTGCAAAAAAAAAGGAAGAGCTGAAATGCCTCTATTCAGCAAACAGACCAGAGGCTGACTACCTCTGCTCTGCAGCAATATCCTGCAAAGGAGTGCTGACAAATTTGATCCAGCCCCTTTTTGTATCTTTCTGATAAGTAAGAAAATTACCATAATATTTGGATTTTTTTTAGAGTGAGTAGAAGAACATCTAGAGAAGTCTCTACTGAACTTTTAAAATACTTGCATAATTCCATTTAAATCACTGGAACTCCTTCTGTGCATCAAGCTAAACACTTGTACAGGGTCCTCTTAGGTCACAGTCTTGCACTGTTTATGCAGAAAAAAAATTGTAGCCAGATTGATTTGTATATCCTGCCATCACTTGGCACTGAACATTTGTATCCCTTGACGTTAACTGGCATCTGTCAAGCACTCTCCCATAAAAAAGTTATTCAGTTGCACACATTTGTAATATCCAACTGCATATATTACTTCGGTAAAGGAAAGGCAGTTACTTTGATTTCTGCCATAAAATACAGCATAAGTGTAAACTATGAGCTGCAGAACACCAAAAAAAATGTAATGCCTTTTTCAAATACTGGCCAAGTAAGCAGTGTTCTACAAGACAAGAAACAAATGTTCACGTCAAAACTGCAAATGGAAGTGACCAAGCTTGCACTGGACTTGAAGGAGCACACACACCCCCTCTCCCCCCCTCCCAAGACTCTGACAGGTTAATGTCTCATTTTATTAAACACACCTGCTCTGTCTCTCCTTCTGGACTTTCTACAGGCTCATTAGGATTCATTAGGGTTTTGGGGGGCTATTTTTTAAGAAAACACCAGGCAGCATGCAAAAAAAAAAAAATACTGAATTAACCTAAATCCTCCTTTTAGCTAGTTCAATTCATATTTATAATGTACATGCACCACTTTGCATTTACCATGAAGCTCCTCAATTAGTTCATAGATAAGTTAACCTTCTATCTCCCAGCAAGTATAATTCATGCTCATTTTATACAACACAGCATTCTGCTGGCTATTATCCATCATTTACAAGTGTTATTTGTCTATAAAAATGACACTAAAAAGTTGAAAAATGATTCTGCTTTCCCTGCTCTGGATGTGTTTTAACAAATGGTACCAATGCAAAAGGCTCTAAGTCATGTAAGAAGCAATTAGTCAAAGAAGCCATAAATATTTTTTAAAAAGGGTATAAATGATTGCTTGCCAGATAGTAAAAGCTCTAAAGATTGCTACATAATAAAAGACTGAACATACACATACCTATCTCAGTAACTTTACCCCTGTGTGCAATCCCATTAGGATGAAAGAAGATTACTCAAGTAAGTAACATTAGCCAGGTGAGTAAGTGTTTGTCCTAAAATAGTTAAAATAGTATTCATCATTATTTATCGTTAATGAAGTTAATCAAATTCAGTGCTACTTACTCATGCATGCATTAAACAGAAACCTGAACATGACATGCATATTTATAGAACAGAGATTGAAAGATCATTATCTGTAGGGAAGAAAATCCAGCAAAGAAAGGGATGCATAAAATGTGTCTGTTATCTTATTAGAACATAAACTGTTTTGCTTAAAACGTAAATATTTATTTTAATTAATTCAATTAACCTAAATAATAGCTTCCACACATGACAACTATAGCTAATGTATGAATTTCATGATTTCTGATGAACATGGAGGTCATAGCCATTGCTACCATCAACAAACTGGTCTAATTCCACGGAAGTCAGCACAACTCTTACCGATTTATACCAGTGTACATATGGCATGTAGCTTTCCACTAACAGCATCTCTTACACTGACTTGAAATATAATATACTGCACACCACCAGAAATTCAAAAGAACAAAAGATTGTTCTGTTTACTTTTCAGTCAAAAAATAAGGTCAGCATTCCACGATTTCATCTTAAAATTCTAAAATTGCAACTGAAGAGATTTTTATTATTATTATTTTTAATTTAAACACCTGTATACAGGTTTTGGGGCCAAACAGATGGGTTGGGCAATCCCAGAGAGAGAGAGAAGGACGAAAAAAATTAAAAGCGCATCTACTAAATATTCATGCCACTGGCATTCTGTATCTTCAGAGAAGTTCTTGCTCTATATATGGAATGAAACCTATAGTTAAGCACATAACTCCACTAGCTAACAGTTTTGAAAGAGTTCATTATAATGTGAGGGGGAAAGGACTCTGTAGGTTGCTAAATATACAACAATATATACTGAGAACACAAGGAAAGTAGACATATTTCTGCATGTTATTCTATGTTCCTTGGCATTTAAAAAACGACAGATCAATTTTGTTTAAAAAACTATCCTATTGTTCAAACACCTGAACTAAAAACAGTGCATTACTTTCAATCATATTTTCAAGTTCTACGGTGATTTTACTCTCTCTTTTTATTGCCCAGTTTAAATATTCTAATTGGCACACAGCACACCTGCAGTCACTAGATATCCATTAGACTTTAATGGGTTTGAAATGGACTACAATGTTACAGGGCTGGCAGACCTACACAGTCCCGTTTACAGTGACACAAGGTAAGTGGGGCATAAAATCACAACGGTCAATGCCACTCCTGCATGTATCTGTGTAGATGGTTTTGCACAGGTAAGGGCCAGATAAGCACAGATGACCAAAATGAGGTCTACAGGCATGTGTAGGTAGCAGGATAGGAGAGGAACAGGTCTGCAGAGCTTCATTTCACTCTTTGAGCTGTATGCCCACCATGACTGCTTCCTAAATGGAGCACTTACCCCATTCATACCATGACTGTCCTCTCTGTGGTAAGCATGAACCTTTGTGCACACCCACCACTGAAATAACATGCTTTTCCTGTGCTCTGAGTCATGGCATGCCATGCAGGGTAAAAAAAGGAAAGTGATGCATTCTCCTGAAGAAGAGTTTGTCACCTCCTTCCACATCCCCCCAAAATCACAGATATAGAGCATTTATGTGCCTGATAGAAGAAATAATTATTTATTTGTGCCAAACGTGTTGCAAGCCTTATTCAGGAATGTTGTTCTTTCCCATAAGAACTGTCCCTACAATGCCACCAAGGCCACTGGGATCCATTTGGGATCAAAATTCTGTCCATTTCAAGAGAACAAGAAGCTCACCACTGTGAGAAGCATGAAAGGAAGACTGAGATAGTCTGATATGTCTATTGAAAGAAAAAGTGAGGGCTGAGCAGGCGTAGATTTTTGTGAATGAGAAAAGCCCTTCCCACTGATACACTGTAGCTGTGTAAATGCCAGCCTGAAAAGAAAACCCAAAACCCAAATGCCATCTGAGTTCCACATAATAGTTTTTTATTTAATTCATTTCCCTGCAAGAGGTTTAAGACATTCCATGTTTTATGATTGTTAGGAAATATTAATAAAAGACTGAAGAAATCTGGAGATCTTTCTGCTTCTACCTAAATAATTCCCCTGCCTCTACTCGTAGGGAAGTGCAAAGCCACATGGAGATTCATCCCCTCTTTTCCTCTTTCCCCCTCCCCAGCTTTTCAGGGCACTTCAATGTGCAGGAATAACCATGTGCTTCAGAAGACTCCTTTATTGAGTCACAATAACTGATTCCACACGTTTAATCACAGAATCCTTCTTCTATCCTCTAATTATGAAGCAGTGCCTGTTGAAATTAAAGCGGCATGCTTGTAAATATTTTCAGGCATAAAGGAAGAAGCAAAGCCAGCTGAGCAATTTGGTAAGAAGAGAGGGGGAAATAACCCAGGCTTTCTGTATTCTGTAGTTACAAGTGATGAGACCATTTTTATTTGGGTGGTTTTACACAATAAATTTTAAAGAGTAGTTGCTTAAGTACATCTAAAGGTTAAACCTTTAAGCTGCTAATCTGTATGTAAGAACAAGTAACTGTCAAATACTTAACCTTTTACAGATTAAAACTGTCTGCTTAACAGATGTGAAATCATCATTGTTGTAATTGTTATAAGTAGATATCTGAGCATTTTCTGAGATAGATTTTTTTTTTTTAGCAATAATTTTATGCCCCAGGTCACTTGCATGTTCATGGCTGTGATAAAACCACTGCTTTCCATAAGGAGTTATATGTCAGGATTTTATAACTGCTGTACTGGTTTCCAGCACCAAAGTTATTGGTTGTAATGGGCAGTTCTAAATTGCTATAAGATGAACTTGTAGGGTGACTGTAAATGTTTTATTGTTCAGTTGCTATAAGTGGTTTTATAGGTGAATTTTCACAATAGTATGGCCAGGGCATAGGAGGAGAAAATGTTTCAATTTCTGATAAGCTATAAATGTTACCATAAAATACTCTTTGACAATATTTGACAGAAATATACTCGGTTGTTAGCATATGTCTAAAATGCCATTATATTATGTTTATCAGTGATAACTGTTATGGATATAAGAGAAAAATGTTTCCAGTATGCTGAATGAGCATGGAAAGAGTATTTTTTTTTCCATATATATATATATATATATATACATATAGTAGGACAAAGTGCCTTGAAACTCTTCAGATACCTCTAAGCTGATATATATTCCTACATGGGTCTATGTTTACACCATTTTCCTATTCAATCACAAGAAATAGTGATTGGCTGGGCTATGTAGCATAAAGTCAACTTATAAATCCAGTATCTTATATTCAGACATGTGGGATTTGTGGGTACAGATTTTGGCTTGTCCCTCATCATGAGGCTGAACATACACTGGGAAAGTGGATTTGTCTCATATAGAGGCCCAAGCTTCACACTCCTTTCCCCTTCAGTTTTATGTAGTTTTACATCATATTAGCTGAGGTCAGGATTCTTCTGGTGCAAGATTCTGCACTGGGTCCAGCACAGGCACAGCAACTGCCCTTCACAGACTGCAGCTACCTCCCCCACTGACTTTCCTGAAAGACCTCATTTACTCCAGCAGGAAATTTCCTGCAAGTATGTGTTTTGGGCTTCACGCCAGATACTCAACCTGCACTTTTTTTTCCATCTACCAAGTAAATACAGTTCTGAAACAAGAAAGATTTTTTAATTAATTGTTTTTAATCCAGATCCATTGCACAGATTGATACGTACTGCATGACCAGGGGGCTTCCTTGGGAAGAAAAGCATCCGACTGGTGTCTCCCCATCATCTACTCCCTCTTTCCTGGCTGTTATTTTGAACCTGCTAATCAATTTTAACCAAATGTGACAGAGGTTTCAAGAAAGACCTACTAAAAATCAGCAGCTTTTACGCAGTTCTAATAACTTGGTCCTTTATCCATGCCAGCTGATGGCAGCTAGTCATCCATCAGCATGCAAGCACCCTTCAGTCACGCACAGCTATGAAACTGCCCCAGCTGCTGCTGTTTTCTCCCCAGGTCAACAGAGGAGTGTGAAGCAAATGCAATTACTGACAAAGAGTCTGTACAGTGGGGTTGCTGGGTTACAAAACATGAAACTATGATCTAGTTTCAGTAATTCCACTGCTCAAGGAAGCTTTTCTTTTTCCTACTTAGATGACTGATTTTTTTTTTTAATAAAGTAATAAAACTGAATTTTAAGGTTTGTCATTTTTAAGCATTTACAGCCCAATCACTAAAGACAGAAATGAGGTTTTGAAGAGCAACAAAAATGTCAACAAGTGCACACTCTCTTGCAAAGCACTCTGCAAATGACTGCTCACACCTTGACTCACCTGAAAGGGAGATGCAAAAGTCACTGCATCACCACCACCCATATGAGAGGTCATTTCCAGGACACATGAAGCAATATGCACTGACCTGCACTCTGCATCGATGCAGTTTCCATACAAGTTTATTTCTGAGCTGAACCTGAGCAGAGAATGCCAGCTGTGCCATATTGTAAAGTGGATTTGTCATGTGGATTTATCCATACTTTGTCCATTAAGTCACCCTTGGGAACAAGCACTAGTTAGAACTCTCTGATAGATGTGAAGGGTTTTTATACAGACAAGGGGGGAAAAAAGGAATGCAGCAATTCCCAGAGACTGCAGGAAAAAAAAAGAGAGGTATTATTAGCACATCGAAAGGCATCTGAAATATAAATTATTTGAAAGCACATCACTTTATATATCCTGTTAATTACATGGTTAATATTATGGAATCTGACAACTCCCCACAGACATCAAGACTATTGATGAGTTCCATTTTATGTTAGAAATTTCTCTCTTCTTGTGCAGAATTACCTCTTTAACCTCTTTCAGTCCAATAAATTCACATTAAAATGTGACCAGGAGTGACAACCTTGGGAGAGGACTAACCTCTCCCTCTATCATGTCATTTTAGCCTCAGTCTCAAATTGGTACAGCACTCCCATAGCTATTAGCTCAGCTCTGCTCTCCTGCCTCCTGAGTAGATGAAGCAGTATGTCTAATTAATTTACAATCCTTAAGTACAAAGGTAGCTATCAGCAAAACTACATTAAAATCAAACTACCAATAAGGTAATTGTAAAATCATAATTTTCTGGGATGTTTTCACTAAATACCACCTTAGCTTTGTAGCAGAATGTTTCCCAAAGTCTAGCCTTACAGCTACATGAAAGCTAAATATTTTGTACATTAAAGTATATCTCACTCCACAGGGAAAAAAAAAAAGGGCGGGGAGAGGACAGATACTGTTTAATACAATGAAATGCAATTTAAAACCAAGTCAATAAGATACTAACCTCTTATCCCTCAAATGAGGGCTATGTTATACATCATGGATTAGAAGCTAAAAACTAAGAACCTGCCACTCATAATTCAAAGACTGCTCTCAAAAGCTTTCTGTTCATAGAAATGCTTTTGGTTTTATTCAGCTGGAAAACACTGTGCAGTATTCTAAGTAGCTCAGACAGATAGCTTTTTTAGCTATACAGTTCAGAGCCAAATTTTCCTGAACAGCATAAGGACTTGATTTTGCTAATGTATACATGTTGCAGCGTAGCCAGTTCCAGAAATAACCAGCGTCCGTGAATGCAGGCTGGGGTCTAGGGAGGATACATGCTAACAGCCAGATTCTCTATTCTGCTTCATACCCAGACAGACCAGACAAAACCAGACCAGCAAAAAAAAAAAGTTTGCTGCAGTAAGCAGCTCTGACAGCACAGAGCTCCAAGAGGAAGGTCTACCACTGCCCACTGTATTTTCTCACTGATGAGAAAATACTGAATGTCAGGAATGGCAGGTTAGGGGCATCTCGCAGCACAGCAGCAACAGGCAAGATTCTCCACTGAGCTCCAGCCACCCTCATGAAACTCTCATTTTTGCTGGGACCAAAGAGTTGAGGAAGATAAATGGTGGCTAACCTTCTGCAAGCAGCCATCCTTTCCTGTTCTTGACCCTGAGAAGCATAGAGATTAGGTGTAAAATCTGAAGCCCCCTTCACTCCCTCGTTTTCACTGGTTGTCAGTGATACTTGCCAGCATCCTGAAGGGAATGGGGAACCCATTTTCTTCCTCCTTCCCCTGAATAAACCCCTTTCTGTAACTGTGCTGTTCTTGCTTGGTCAGGGGCAGCAGGAGACAAGCTGAGCTAATTTGCTGTGAGAAGTTGTCAGCATCTCCCTTAAGCAGGGCAGACTGCCAGCCTCTCTGAGGCAGGTATGTGGCAGCCTGGCCTTAAGCAACCCTTATTTCCTACTCTCATGCTCCCACTCTGTCACACACAGGGAATCCTGTAATCACATCCTCTTTTTTCCCCTACAGCCATCACCATAACATAGCCCTAAAGTTGGTCCTAGGCCTTTGTGGTTGATGGACCTCATACAAAAGACTGATAAGAAGAAAGTGAAGAAAGCAGGACCAGCTACAGACTTTGCTGCAACAGCCCAGGGGTGGTTGCAGAGGAACAGATGTAGCCTTAGGTGTGAAACCTCATGCTGTTTGCTCAGTATTGTTTGGTTTGAGTGGCCCTGAGGAACAAGCAACTGCAGCAGAAACAGAGATGTTCTTGCCAACATGAACAGAACAGGATGCTTATTTGTCCCCGTCTTCTTTCTGGAAGGAAATCATCTCCTACTGCTAACACCAGTCTGCACCAGGTTGAGGAGTATGACAGAAGTTGCCAATTACAAATAAAGGCTATCTTCAAAATTTGCATATAAGTTACTGATTTTGACTGTTGTACCATATAGTGGTACTTCTCATTCTTAATAGAAATAACTAGCATTTGGCATGGGCATTACATTAGCTATATTTTACATCTATTTAAGCAAATTCAGTTAAATAACTGCACATATGTGTGTAATTTTCCACATACCAACGCCAGCACCCTGCAGACTGTGCAGCAGGCTACTCAGTTTACATTCTCATGTATTTTGCTTGCTCACGTATAGGCAAGCCCACAGTTACTGATATTCTTTTAGAAATCTGACCTGCTGTCTAGTAAGAGGTATTGCATGTCTCATCAGAAAATACTGAATAGAGGACAGTTCCTGCATGAGAGTATAAGGACACACATGCCTTTACCCTTATTTGCTGCACATGCCTCTTCCCAAGAACATACCTGGGGGGTGCAATCCAGACCTTCATTTGTCACTCAGACACCAGTAATGGGCTTTCCAGAAATAATTTAAATTAAATGAGTATTATCTTCTGCCTTTTTAGGCCATCTTGGCATTAAGACAAAACTAGGTATATTTTCCAGGTGAACATGCTTTCTCTGAAAAGCTAAAATTTAGGACACATATTCCTGTCTCCTCTGAAGTAATGTTTACCAGTCCTCACTAGTGAGAAGCAGCTGGGTGGGATAATAATACACTTAATACATGCAATGACATTAAGATCTAAACCTTCTTCTAAAAGACTGGATAAAGGGATGAGCTGCACAGCTGGATGCAGAGTTAGGCACCCAGCTCCCAGAACAGATTTCATCATGTTGCATTGGGTGCCAAAGCTCCCCATGCTGAAGATGGGCACACAACAACCAGCTTTGTCATTCCCAGAGGTCATGCCAAGAGCCAAACTCCTTGCCTGCCAAAGGAAAATGTGAAAGACAGATTATGCTTTAGTTGAGATTAGACTCCATTAGTCCCATCCATGTATCTTCTTGGGCACTTTGGTCAGACAACAGAGGTACGCTTTTGAATAGAAAACCAAAGGACACAGCCAAGCATGCTGTTTCGATAGCATCCTCATGATTAAAACACCAGCATAAGAAAATGGGAAGCCCAGATTCAAGTATATCCCTAGCTATGGGGTTCACATGCACAGATTTAGGCTCAAGAAACTACTTATTAGGCCAAAGGCTTTTCTAGAGGATAAACCCTTCTCCACTTTTTCTGGAGCTTGACCCCAGTATGGATCTAGGAATGCAGGAATCATGGGAGGAGTCCTGAGTTTCAACCCTCACCTCCCTAAATGTCATCATCACAAAGCTGCATAATGTGTAACAGTGCAAGGAGTACAGACAGCAGAAGGCCATAGCATATAACGGACTTCTCTAGGTCTTTATGTACTGGGCTAACAAACAAGTCTACCAATCCTCAAGTTGCCTATAGGCTTCTGCGCCAGCAAAGCTAGAGATAATGGACAAGTGTGCTTCTGCCAGAAAACAAGGCCATCTTGGGTGTCTAGTTGGGTTGTGTGGGTTTTCCAAATTGTGGGGTTTGCTATGTTAATTCTGCCTAAACTGTGCACATAAACCACTGCACTGCACCTTGCTTAAGAGCTGTAAAGACTGAAGTAAGTATCTGCTTTGGCATCATACAACCAGCTAAATTAATCTCCTGGCATAAACTTCCAGTGCTTGGATCAACAAACAAAATCAAAATACAGTCTCCAAATAACTCAGAGGAATTTCTGCCTGATGTGGCAATCATGAAGCATATTAAATGACAGATATAATGAAAGTGATATTTAGTGGTTCAGATAGATAGGATGTTAGTACCATATTCAGCTTCCAAGCAGCCTGCTAACAAGCATCTTTTGTGGATTACTTGCTGTACTTTGACCTTCCAGAGCTGCTTGCTTTTTCTTTACACTGGAGACCTAAGATTTTTTCATGCTCCCTGTACTCCTCATAAGCAATACAAGTATGTCTCTTACCTTAACTGACTGACACACACCTTAGATTCCAGACTTCAGGTTTACTTGCATTACGTTAGGAAGTATTGTACAATGAGCAATCTTGTGACTTTCCGTCATGTTCAGAAAATACAGTCTCACAGGTAAGTCTGGTTCCACCTCTCTCCTTTAAAGCTTGTGAGATGCTGATGCCCACACAAAAAGGTTCACCTAGTCTACATCCTCCAGGAAGCTTTGAGCGTGCATACACAGCACAGTGGGGAAGATATCCCCAAACTAACAAAGACTGATGAAGGGCTTCACATATAATATCATGCAGCAGACTTTGGCTGAGGAGAAGAATAGTTGTTATTCACATTATGCTAAGCCCAAAATAGTCCATCTTGCCTCCTGAAAAAAAACATGGGACAAAGCTGATGAACACAGATATTGTTTCTTATGATCACAGCAGAACTGCTTACAGATCTACTTACAGCAGTTCAGAGCAACTGCTGCCAAATATCACAGAGCATCACTTGAGGTAAATACAACCCCAGAATTAACAATAATAGTAATCATAATCATTTGTTTTTACGGTCACACAGTGTATTTTTTGTATCATTTTCCAATGCATCTGCCTGTATCAACTGCATGGTAATTGACTGTTGTCAGTAAAATTATGCAAAATTAATCTTGACACCCTTCTCTGAAGTGTCTGTTTTGTTCTGTGTCCTGGGAATGAAATGTTTTGATACCAGTGATTTTCTTCAGAGAAAATAGCTCCCCAAACTCCTGTTGCTAGCCCCTTAGCTGCAATACTGCCAAACATCTCATATCCAGGCTCTGCCTCATTCTCTATTTCCACTTAACGAGTCTATGGTTATTTTCAAAGATCCTTTTCTATGTCTTGCCATTATTAAGATAAAGCAAGCTTCTGTTCACTAAGTGAAAATATGACCAATGCTAATTTTATGGTGTTAAAAATATGTGTCACACACTTAAAAAAAAAAAAAGCATCATATGTACCCTTTACCTATCAGGAAAGGACTGATATCACACATACTAAAGACTTGACCCAAGCATGTCCCACATTTGGTTGCAGTACTTTTGCTTAATTGCTGAGAGCTGAATCTTTGCAAGTAGATCATATTAATCAATGTGTCACACATAACTATGTCATTGTGCCAGAGACTCATTAAAGATCTACTCAAAGCTTCCTTCCCAATTTATATTTCCTCCTCTGTGAGTTGCTTTGATTTGAGAAATCTCTTCTGTAAAAGCCACCCATTGTTTGGGCTCTAAAAGGAAATGTAGGTGTTTAATTGTTGGATGTGGTTTTCATTATCATTTTCTATCACCACCACAAACCTTCATAAATTGTGACAAGTCTGTTGGCATCCTGCTGTATCAGACTGGAGGTAGCTAACTCGATAAGCATGTCACCCAGATGAAGAAAAACACGAATTCCCTCCAACTTTGCTCAGAATTTCTAATTAGCTTAAAGGCAGTGTCCTGAATTTGCAGAGGAAACCACTGTAAGAAAATCCTATGGAGATGCAAGAATATCTACTCAGTAGTGTCTAGTAGTATCCTAAATGCTTTCTGGTTTATTGAAATCATGCTAGCATCTTTGCTCTGAATATACTCCTTATTTAAACACAAGTGTGGTGATTTACAATCCAGTAAAGTGCCCAGCCTCATTCCTATGCAGCCCGTATCATGATAGTAAGGAAGGCTCATTTCCCAGAGAAAGCAAAGAAGGATGTGCTTTCAATTCTACAGCATCAGTCACCTAGACTGAGAGAGGTCTCTTCACCCTCAAACAAATGTAAAGATGGGGGTAAAGAAAACACTGATCTGGTCAGAGTTCCTGCAATTCCCTGACGCCATTTCTCAGTGGAGCTTGTTCCCACTCCTACTTGGATCAAAAATAATAATAATAAAAAATAATTAGCATTTCCAACAGGCAAGTGGCAAAGCAGCATTTCCAATAGGCAATTTGCACGCAGTCACTCTATTTTCTACCACGTGAAGACATTCTGTGCCAGGCAGACAGTATCCTTTGATCCATTTTAGTATCTCCACTGTGGCCTGAAGTACACCACTTTTGAACATCCTCTGAGGTAGCAGGACAACATGCAATCACAGCATGGGGCTATCAGGTTTCTCTCTCTCCCTGCCTGAGACAGCCTGACTTCCATCACCCTCAGGAAGATCCTCATGGATTCATAGCTCTTATACTAAAGCTCTCCTACAAAAGTGAACGTTTTGATGGAAACTGAGAGGGTACTCAGGATGTTGATGATCTGAAATGATAAGGGCATTCACCTGACACACACAAAACCTGAATTCAAAGAAATTTGAGAATAGATGTAAACTTTTAAAGATTTGAGATGCAATTAGTAAAAAAAGACCTAACTCAACAGAAATGTTGTATTTATGGGTGTGACATTGTTTATATGTTCAGGATGGTATCATGGCTTCAGGGAGTACAGGCACACTGAAAAATGATCCTTAAGCTTTAGTCTCCCATATGTTCCGCTCCCCCTGGACATGCCCTGGAAATGCTGAAATGAAAAGAGGAAGTCAGCAGTTTTGCCAGGACTCTGAGGCACACCAGTCATGGTGGAAGTCTGACATCCAGAAGACCTGGAAAACAGATGGTTAGTGCACAGCATGTCCATCCTGTATGCCTGCATTCAGGTGCATCAGATTTATTGTGCATGTACAGATCACTTGATTTATTGCCACAGTTTATTACCAGGTGCAGCAAGGCCAACATCATGTTCAGAACATGTTGGATTTACTGCATGTACATGGGAGATCTGCGAGCACACATAATCACCTTTTCTCCTGAGACTTCCTAGGAAGAAATACAGGAACCATACTCAAAACTTCTGTATGCACTTTGGTTCTGTACATGTTTGCCAGCAGAGACACACTTCTGGGATAAAGTAAACACAGCTACTTTAGCATACTCTTAGAGTGTATTGTGAGAAAGCTTGTTTGTACTTCTCAATCCCCCAGAGGGAACTGTGAGTAGGTAAGAGCAGCATTTCAATCGGGCTAGCCTGTTTCTGTATCACACAGCAGATATTAGCACCTAATAAGTTATGATGACTTCAGTGTTAACAGATGACTTTTCTTCCAACAACCAAATTAGAGTACAAGTACTACTGAAATTTTATTAGCTGGTTTTGCATGTGAATATGAGTTGGGGAAATGAAAATACTTCAGTCACATATTTGTTCAAAAAAATCAGAATTCTATTTTCTTTAAGGCCTTCAATGAGAGGTAGGCTTGAAAAATTTCTCAAAGTAGGAATTAGGTATCTTTGACTGGCATCCAGGTGTGGGCTCCAAGACTCGCTCTAATCCCAAGCAGGAGCACTGTAGGAGTACACCCTAGCACTACCGTAATAGGCGTATTTAATTAGTTCCCACTGGTGCCACACTTACTCTGATGAGATGCTGGAGTGCCTTGAAGAATACCCAATAGATGTCATCTCTCAATACACTAAGCCCTGAGGAATTTCAATCTGTGCTCATTGTGGACGCACTCTCAGGCAAAAGAGGGGTTACCTGCATCTCCAGGTACCACACCAAGTAGCTCTCCCACACCTCTGAGTCACTTCCTTATGTTCCATCCCTCCTCATGATGGCCACCATGAGCAAGGGGCTTGCTTCATTCACCTACCTCTGGGTTTTCTTGTACCTTCAGCTCACACACACTGGCCTTTCCCACTGTTACTGCAGCCGACCCTGTCACTTTCAACCTGACTGCAGCAATTGTGTTGGCAACTCTGCAGGGCAATTGTGCTGGTAACTCTGCGGGTTCCAGGATCATGTGCATGGAGGTATCATTTCTTTGTGGCAGATCATGGAAATTGCTCAAGTGCACACGCTACCTTTGATCTTATGCGGCCACAGACTCTAATCATCCTACATCAGGGAACTCATTGGGATTATGGTAGCTCCAAACGCGTCACTGACTGAGACTTAGTTTACCCATTTATGGGAATATGTGGGCAAGGGCACGTTTCTGATGCTACACATACATGTTTGCATAACTGGGACTTCACAGATGAGAGCCAGCTCAGCTCCAGCTAAGATGCCACAGCAAACAGCATCTCCCAGGCAGGATGCTTTGACTTTGAGACTCTTTTTCTTTACAGCTCTTCACTGGTTCCCACTTTCCTCACCATGAAGTCCCTTTGTGGTCTATCCTCATCATTATAAAAAGTCATTATAATAAGTCTTCTCTTGATTCATTAGGGCAATTCTCTCTAACTACCACCTTCAGGGTATCCCTGTACTATTACTCATACTTAGGCGGAGTCCTCATAAACATGCACAAAATTGTTTCATTGTTCTTTTTGAGATTCTTTGAAAGGAAGTTTTTTTTGTTCCCATCATGCTCACATTCATGCATTTGACAGCATGGCCAGGCTAGCAGTTTGCTGCAACCACTGTTCATTTGGGTGCTTAAAACACTCTGTCTTTTCATTCTGATGAGTTTTGCTCACATTATCACTTTCTTTTATCTTTCCCTTTGCAAAGTTTTTGGTCCCACTACGAGCTCTTTGTCACATGTCTCAACAGCACCTAGTGCAGCAAATCTGGATCCCTACCTGCAAACGTGAAGTCCAATGGTAACACACCTGAACAACAGTAACAACAACAGAAGGGTAAAATAACATAGCTGCCACCCTCCCCTGGAGTCACTGCAGAGCACTTGCCATTCCAGCCTATCAAAGAAATATGGTTATGATGGGAATATGAGGTGTTTCACTATTGTTTCCATTGCAATAAAGAGTCAGGACATTTCCTCTGCTGGGAAATCTGTAGTTTAATTTCAAATCATTCATGCTCCAGAATTAACCACAACTATTTTCCTTCCTCTTTTTAACCCACGATAACTTTTTTTTCTTTTAGCTATAGGTTACTTCACTGTGTTCAAGTGTGTCACAGAACTCATTTTTCTAGTTACTTTGACAAACCTGACATCTTGCAGCTCCTACACATCTTGCTTCAATTACATCTCCAGATAAAAAGAATTCTTAAAGCCTGAAGGCTGCAGATGGCTTCCTGGTGAGGGGTTAACTTCAGCTTCATACTAAAGCCTTTTGGGGGTCCCTTTTCTTGGGCTGCTGTCTTCAGTCTCCTCCTGCTATGCCCTTCTAATTTGGATATCTCACTTACTATAACCTCCATTCTTATTCACAGAAGAGGAACTGGAGCACCAGTGTCTATCCCTGCCTCCTTTTCACCCAAAGATGCCTGGGGGGAAATGAAGTATCTGTCACTTGAACCTTATCTCCACATATTATGCAGGCTGCTTATGAGAGGGCACAGCTGAACAAGCACAAATCAATGGAATGACAACTCAGACCACCACTACTTCCTAATAAATTCTGGACTATCCCACAGACTTGGGAAGCTCTTGACAACTGGTGATGCTCTCAGCATCTGGCAAACCACTTGTGTCTAATTGGGTAGCCTGAGATATTTACACTGTACTTAATGGTTACAGAAGAGATTGATCACCCTATTCTTGGTATCTATCCAAAAAGGGTATATAAAATCCTTTGATCTTGCTAAGGCAGCAAAACATGTCTAACCATCAGTTATGTAAAGGTGGTTGTTATTAATTTGAATACTGCACAGAGAGGAAAGAACAGAAGTACCATATAATGAGATATATTAAGACTACAAAAGAATTAAGTGAAGCCGTTATGTTATGAATCATGATTTTATTGTTTAGCAGTCAGCTCTTGATGTAATTCAGATAATAATGAATGGGCTAATTCCTTCCACCTTTATGCAGGCAAAACTTCCATTGACTTCAAAGAGAAAGTTGTCCAAGTCAGGACTAGAAACTACTGCATCTATCCCATTATTTGCAAATGGTCTTCTGAATATAAAATGTTCCTCTATAATGTGCTATCACCAATAACAGCAACATTTACATAATATAAACTTCTTACATAAGTGTCTTTCATGGTAAAAAAAAAAAACTTTTTATTCTTATTGCAAACTGCCACATTAAAAGTTCTCCTGCAAACCCTAATATTTATTACAGGAACATATAGATTTTTTCAGTGTACCATTTTGATCTTCTTACATTCTGCTCAATATTTTTCATTTCATTTTTCTCAGGAGGGTATTATTTAGTATTAGCAAAAGAATGATTTATCACCACAAATATTTCTCTTTACCATAGAAAACAGTGCCAAAAAATGGGAAAATGTGCTAAGCCTTGTTACGTTTTAACAGATGCCCATAGTATTTGAGGAAACAAATTAATAAATAGCTCTACACCACTGTTTTTCTCACTCTATAGTTGTAAGTTAACACCCTACATAACATTTCAAATCGTTACTTTTGAGTAATTCTTAAAGCAATGACTCAAAAAAGTTTGCTTAAGCATCATATTTTCTGTTTTGATTCGAGCAGAACTCTTTTGCCAAAACCAGATTTTTTTTTTTCCTATGATTACAAAGTATTCACTTCCATCTGGAATTTATTTAACTTATTTTAATATTGTGAATCCTAATGCCTCAGAAAAGCATACAAAACAATAGATGGGCACTACTTGATTGTTTTAAATTGAAATTAATTAATTATGAAACAGCTGCAATAGTCTAAATTACTTATTTCCCCTTTCAGTAAAAGCAAATTTACAGGCATTTGCAAAGCATACAAAAATAAAGAGAGAGACAAGAAAGTCTGTAAGAAGAGAAGTCATGTAGAATTGTCTATGATCTGTATTTCAGGAAAGTAAATAATTAATAGCTCCAAGGAAGCATACTAGAGATTACTCTTCCATTATACAATCACATCGAGCAGTAAAATAATGCTTTAAATTTCAACAACAAATAAAGTACAGAATTCAGCAGAGTTTACCTTTCTAGATAATAAATATTTTTCAGATGAAAACAGCTATTTTTTCACATTACAACCAGACTATGACTTGAAAGAACCTTCTCAGTCATTTAGTCAAGACAGACGAGCAATGAGTGTTAGAATACCTACCAAGGCATCAAAAGATCTACCATCAAGGCCATTAAAGAATAGCTAATCTGCTCTAGTTCTCATTTTCCACTAATGGGTTTCCTTAAATGGGCTTTACATCAGCTGTAATTAGTTCAAGATATTGCTACTTATATATTTCTAAGAACAACAACAAAAAAGGTTGCGTTTCTACCACATAGTACATATCATGTTCACACAGCCACACAGCCAAGCTAGTAAGTTCTTGTACAGTGTGAAGCCTTGAAGAGTGTCATGAAGATACATGTTGCTTGGATCTACAAATGCCAGAGCAGATCCAGCAGCTAGAGCATTTATCTATGCTTTCACTTGTTGGGGTTATCTCAATGCCACTTTACCTCAGATGCTGCAGAATTGACTGTACTAAATGGCCACATGTATTGGAAGTATGTGCATTTTTGCTTCTAATGCTAGGGTTTCATAGCCAGTAGAAGTGACCAAAAAAAAAGGCCAAATGCAAAATCCTTGTCACTTTTATGGTACAGCATAACTAGGTTCTGAAGGTACTCACTCCTTAGAAAAAGCTTCTTTTATCTGAGAAAGCATCAGTCAGACCCAATGACCCAAGAGAAACATATGAGCTTTTGGCCCTTTTGGACCTATCTATACAGTGAAAGGGGTAGACTTCTACAAGCTAGCTGCAAGCACACTGGTATACCCAAATACATAAGGCAATGTGGTGATACAAATTCAGATCGCTTGGGATCGTGGTGGTTTTCTTGCAGAGAGCCTGAGTAAATGGACCAGCACACAATCACCTTTTGTACTAAGAAATTCCTGACAGTCTTGGGGCCTAACCACAAACAAAGCACATTGCAACATTAATTTATTCTTTAAACTGGCAACATTTAGTTAAGGCAAGGTCATAATCCTGCAGAAAATGTTACATTCTCCTTGCCAAACAAAAACACAAATGAACAAATGCACACTTAGCTTTTACTGCTTTGTCCTTTAAAAATAGTTGATGCCAAGTTCCCTCCTTGACTACTTGAGAAACAACAACAAAAATGTTTGAAAGTGTCTTCTCTTGGGTGTATATCAATACAACTATGTTCTCCAGAGTATCTCTGTCAACACTCTGCTCATTTTTTCTGGACTGAGGCTCAACCATCTACTACACCTGCCGTTTAAAACAAAGGAGAACAAAAACACTGAAGTTACATCAGTCCCTCCTAAAATCAACAGAACTGAGAGATGAACACTCCTGATCAATCAGAAGCGGTCAATGACAGAAAGAATCCACTTTCTATTGGTGCACTACTAGAGATAGGCACCTCTTTGCAATGTCAGAACAAAAGCTAAACCTCCACAGAGGTGGTTTAGGATATCTGCCCACTCTCATACATCAGAACAGGCTCCTCAAAACCTTCACAGTGACTACAGCAAAGACAAGGGCAAAACCAAGAAGATGGATGGTAGGAGAGACCACTGCTGGGATGTCTTCTGAATGTGAACCCTGCAAATGCAAACCAATCCTTTTCCCCCCTGATCCATCTGCCTGTCACATTTGCGTTTTTCATACCATTACAGGTAATCATAATATCCTAGGGAACATAGACCACACCATCACAACAATGCACAGACTGAAAAGGCCACCACTTTCTAATGGATTTCAAAAACGATACAGGCAGTAAGAAGTGATCACAGCACAAAGCAATCTAAGCATACTCAGAGTAAGGAGACGATGTCTTCATCCTCTATTTGTCCATTCCGGCTCAGTCAAACCTGGCCACAAAGGACTCTTTCTTTGGTCCAAAACACGTGAAAACAACCACACGGAAAGACTGGGTTACATTAAGAAGCTGTGCGGCTTTGTCAGATACAACCGTCTAGTTTTCAGCTTTAAGTACTTACAGTTGTGGCTCATCTTTATTGAGAAACAAAACATAGCAACAAAAAGCTTCTTAGAAAAGATTTCTAGTCCTGCCTGCATAGTTTTAAAGTGTTTTGACTGCTGAGACCACCACTGCTGCACTGAAACTAATTTTTTTTTTTTTTAAATACGTAAAGGGTCTCTGAGGATGAGTTTAAATTGCATTCCTACTGTCATATTTCCCAAGATACATCTGTATCCAGGTGCTCAGTACATGCAGGCAGGTTAAAAATCTTCCTAAGAGGATAAAATGCAGTCAACTTAAGTCACTATTTTTTGTTTGCTTTAAGATACTAGAAATTATGAGAGATCAAGCTGTAAGAGAGGAACTCAAGTCATGCCGTGTTTTTTTCAGCTTTGAAAAGACATAGAAAATGTTTAGCATGAACTACTAATAATTGCTATCATGTTCATTTAACTGTCACTACAGTTCATTCCCTGTATAAAAATCTGCAGATACCCACAAATTATTAAGAAATTATACAGATTATCACCTGAGTACAAGAGTAAACTACAAGAGTCCATTTTTGCTCTCCTGGAGCCTTAAGCAGCACCAGCAACCACAACTGGTGCCTTAACTTGATTTTAAGAGACAGAAGACCAGTGAGCAGCCCCACTAGTAATAATGTGAACATGTTGGGTTTGGCCAGAACAGGGGCCAGCAGGCTCCCGAGGACCAGTCAGCCAGCAAATCCAGCCCCCAGCAGCAGCAGCACTGAAATGGTAATTCTTATTCCCCAGCAGGGCAGGGTTACAAAGAGACGGTTTTGTTCAAAAACCAAAGCAGCTTGGTTACAGCTTTCCATTTTCCTACTTTCAGTTTTTCATAAAGAACTTGTGGTTTTCCACTGGAATAAGCCTTACAGCTAACTAGCCCATATGCAAAGAAACTTTACATGGATTTCCTAGAAAACACCATCTTATTGAAATCTCATTTTGTGAGGATGTCACTTCAAAGTTACAACTTGTTCAGTCTGATAGATGAGACCCCGTATCACAGAGAATTTAACCTCTGTTTTTGAGCTGTAATATCAGTTTTTCTTTATTTTTTATTGATTTTACTTTATTATTCCTATTGTCAAAAAAGTGATAACCCAATTTTAAGATATCTCAGCATAAACTCTGCAAATGATTGCTGCAGCTCTTTCTAGCCATGCTTTGCTGTTTCTTAATATAAATATGATGCAAATGTATTAATTTGTTATATGATGTTAAAAAACTTAAATAGACTAATTAGAGTCATGGTACTGAGTACGTTGTTATTGCTAATATATGGATGACAAGATGTTCCCACAGGCAGCACTTTTTCCAGTGGGCTTTTTTGGTGTTTTGTTGGAGGTTTTTTTGGTTGGTTGGTTGGTTGGTTATTTTGGAGTTTTTAATGTTTTTTTTCTGTTTGTTGGGTTATTTTGTTTTAAGAAACCTGGCATTCTCCTTAAAATATTCACATAGAATGGGAAATGCTGCATGCACCTCATCCCTTATTTCAAATCCTCCTCCAATAACCTAGAAAGGTTTCTGCCTCAATCTCTGATGGAAAACATCCCCAGAGGAGCACAAATCTACAAGTCTGAGTGTTAGGAGGGAAGCCCAAAAGGCTGTTCTCTCCCCTAACCACAGAAGAGGTCAAGGGTGCTCAAACGGTCCTCAGGGAGAAAGATGAAAGCACATTCACTGTCGCAGTGCTGTTTCATGATCCCGTTTATCAGAAAAAAAAAAAAAAAACAAAAACAAAGCAGAAGTCTAAAAAGAAAATATTAAAAAAAAAAATTAGAAATTACCAAGGACTGCAAATCAGAGGTGATGGGCCAGATCCTCACCCTATATGAACTGCAAAGCCTCTGGACTAGGTGGAGACTTAAACCAAACGAGGAGGAGGTGACACATGACATCCAGGAAATGAGCACTTGCATGGCAAAACAAATGTATATTTTAAATATGAATATTCACCTGACGTTTACAAAGTATTATGATCATGAAAAGCTTGCTCTTCTTTTTATTTATAACATTTAGCACATACAAATTGTTCAGTGCTGTAAGAAAAAGACCTGCAAACAATGAAAGTAATTCCTGACCTAAAGTGCTTCCAGCCTAAAAACCAGGCATCAGAAGAGAGAACATGCTGTGAAAGTGGGAGAAGGGAACAGCCTATAGCTATTATTTGTGTTATTGTTTGCTCACAACTTATAATCATCACAGAAAGAGCAAATTTTTAGATGGGATCTCAATGCAAGAAAGGTGGTAGCTGTGAGTTGACAGTGAGAGGAAGGCAGAATGGGAAACACCACAAAGACAGAAATAAGGAGACAAATGGCATTTCAAGCATTACTGGTAGAAAGAGGCCAAGAGCTAAAAGGAAAGAAGTAAAGAACAAAGTTCAAGACATGGGTAGAATAGTAAAGAAGATGGGAGATAAAGGAAGACCTTAATTTTTTTCTGAGAGGGAAGTATTATCACCATGTATTGTCTGTAAAAAGGGTAAGGTAAGCTGGTCCAGCTTCTTACCCTGCTGAGAGAATGGTTGTAGTGACCCCTCTCCCTCAGTGTAGCTACTTACTGCTATCTCAAAATAAGCATCTTGATCTTCTGCTTTCACTGAAGAAGCATTTGTAGAATTAGCTGTCTAAAACTGTCTCCAGTAAACGCTATACAACATGAGAAAAAAAAGCTTGACTTACACAAATACAAAATGTAGTGACTAAAAACTAGACAACCTGGGATCGAGAAGTTACAAAAGGTTCATTTATAAGACTGCTGGATGTCTGGCCACTTTTTGTTAACTTCTAAACAAAACTCCCATTGACTTCAAATGGAGCAGGAATAGACTCAAAGATAGCAAATGAACTAATAATTCAATACATGGTCTGTAAAGCACAGTGAGCCACCTTACACTGTGGCATTGGATATCAATCTCAACTTGGAAGCTGTACAGTTGTGCATTTTTTACATGACTACCCAGCCCATACAAAACGGATGATAAGTCAGAATATCCAGAAGTATCAGGTAAGTGCCAAATAAATCAATGACATTCCTGGCTTCCTCTACCTAAATAAACACTGGGGTTTTGTGACTAACAAACATCCTACATTCAAAAGTATTTTCTTGCTTGGTACAGCACAGTAAATGTTTTAATTGTTCTGCTAATTGTTTTCAATTAATGGAGAAAAACTCAGCTTATGTATGTATCTTACTTACATAACCATGTGAGAAGAGCCTTTCCTAAGTGGTCTTCACCAGGGCTATCACTGCACCTAAACCTAAGCACAGAGTTAAAGATCTGGTTGAATTTTGATCTATATTTGTTAAATAAGGCAAATAACAACACAAAAGTCTGTAATGCAGAACTAGTCATGGCACTCCAGTCAGGTCCTCTGGCCTCCTCATTTGCTGCTTTCTATCCCACACAGTATGCTTTCTGCTGTACATGGGGTATATGAAACACCTATAACTGAAATTTTCCATCTCTCTTTGACTAGTGTAAACAAATATAAAGCTGTAAGGAACTGAAGAATCCACATCCCTGAGTCTGGACAAGTAAAGCTACACATATAGCATACAAATAAATGCATGGAGAAAGAAAAACAGGAGATGGGGCTGTGGTTCAAAGGCGTTAGTGTCATGTGTTTGGGATAACTGTGTTTGTCAGCAGTAATGACACTCTAAGTTGGCCTGATCACCCCAAAATGTTCCAGAAAAAGCTTACCAAATGGGCATGACTTGTGTCCATGCTACAGATCAGTATGTTTTCTTAAAAATTGCTGTGAGTTTGTACTCCGCTTTTACTATTTGAATTATAGTAGTTTTATGGGGAAGCAGGAGTGTTATTGGCATCACTGCAGCCTGGAAAAACTGTTTAGTAGAAAACTGCTTACAATCTTCTCCTATTGCAGTTTACTGGTTAAATATTGTCTTATAACCACAACATAGTATATTAATACATTTTCTATCCTACAGCAAAGACATAGCACATATTAACTAGAGATAACAGTATAGAACTAACAATTTATAAGCATACTGCTGTTCATCTGGAAATTCTTTTTGATTTTCCAAGAATATACCAAATAAAAATAAAATTTAAAACCAAAAACAATCAAACAAAAACCCCTGCACTTTAGAACAGTACGATATTTAATCACTGCACTTTTAAGCAAAATGTTCACAAAATACTGCAAAAAGTGGATTTTCAGTCATAAATTAATTGCATGAATTGCTGTTATTACTACATTCAAAAGAATAAAGGACAACATTAATTCTTGCTGCATAGAAAATTTAGTCTCTTTAAGTGTTGCTCTTTGCCAGGAAGTACTCCCTATCTATGTGGCATACTTAGTTTCCTTTTTGGCAACAACTGCACTCCTTTGATGGCATCCTGTCAAGCCTTCAGAGGTTAAAATTAACATACCAGCTTTGTTTTGGTCAGTTCAGTACAGTATCCAAATCACGCTCCTTGAGAATGTCCATAATCCGCCCAAGCGCAAGCAGGCAGGAGGGCAGCGAGAGACACACACCCTGCTTGCAATGAGAGACCAACCCAGGACCCTTTGCCACAGCTGCCACAGCACCAAGGCACTGTCAGCCTTCATGACAGACTCTGGAAGCTTTCTCTAAGTGTAAGCAATTTGGTTTTTTTAAACTCTGTTCATAAGACTTTTCAAAATTACTATTCCTAACCGTTTGGTGGGGGGAGGGGAAGGGGGGGGAAGAGGCTTAACGATAAACCTCCAGCCCATGATCTCAGATACTCGAAGCCAAAGCCACTCAGTGAAACCTAGTGCGGTAAAATGATGCATACACACAGCAGCAAACACCTGCAACACTCCTGCCCTAAGGATAAGCTCTGCATAAAGTAGGTGTTATCGCCTCACTAGGCACTGGTCTGGACATTTTTGGGTTCAACCCCTATGCAGGGGTGAGAGTTTAGCAATGAATGCAGGCCTGCCACTCTGCAATGGCTTTTACAATGCTATTTGAATCTCTTCTGTTGAACCCACCTTCTCAACAGCAACAACAATAAAGAAAACCAAACAACAAGATCTGCGAAACTGCAAAACCACTTGTAATACAAATACAGATATTTTTAATCTGGTAATTTAACTAGAAAACAGTTGACATCATTTTGGACCTGTACAGGAGCTTTATGCCAACTACCGTCATTTGAAAGTGGCTGTACAACAATGGAAAAGCATACTGAAAAGGTTATGTAAAGGAGCAATTACCAGACACAGCCTAAAGCCTTAGTTTTACAGTTACATTGCTAGCTTTTCAAATTCAGTATTAACCCTAGTAGGCACTTAAAGAACAGACTAATCAACAGTATGCTTTTGCTGGAAAAATTTCCCCCAAAGTTAGTCTTCATTCAAGGAGAAAGGGAAAAAGCACTAAAATCTGTGAAAGTACTATTTCTCCAGATATTGTTTAACAGGAAAAAACCCACCTAATTTAATCATAAAACTGTGCATATGGACTGAAAACTTAAAATCAGACCAGAGATAAATGTTATGGTTTGGATATAAACAGAATATTGGTATTTATAATTGAAGCGAGGACATAACCTTAACTTTTGTCACTGGCAGAAACACTGTAATTAAAAACTTTTATGGGGTAGTAACTAATTTTGCATTATATGCGCTCTTCAAAGTGCCCACAGTGATATAAAAGTTTTATTAGGCTAGATATTATCAATGTATGCATTTATAAGAACCCACATTAAGCAGTGCAAGCTGTTCTCATCATCCTGGGGTCTTTTGTATGAAGCGGCTCAGCTAACGGAGCTCGCTGGTCCGGTTTATTTTGTTACACCTGCCACGGATAAAATAAGCCGGCGCTGCCAAACGCGCACCCTGCTGACAGAAGCTATGGATCACCTAACGTGTTCGCCCCAACAAGAAAAAACAAAAAGGGGGGGGAAGGGGCGGGGGCATACCCTTAACCGACTTCGGGTGAAAGTAATCTCAGCTCCCCAAACTACCGACCTAACCAGCCGGACACAAACTGCTACCGCACCTACGGCTGCGCGCACCTAGCCCGGCGGGGAGCGCACCCATACCGCTGTGGAAAGGACACAGCGCCTGCCCGCGGAGCTGCGGGCACCGCGACATCCCCACCGCGGGAAGGGGGAGGGTTCGCCGGGATCGCGTCCCACTACGGGCTCCCAACGCGCGCCACCACGGCGGAGTCCCGGGAGCCTCTGCGTTGCCCCGGGGTCCCTTCCTACACACCGGGTGGCTCCCGTGGTGACCGCCACGGATTTTTGTCCCTCTGCCGCCCCAAAGGGGGCCCGCCGCTACAGGGTCGAGCTGTGCCGGACCGGCAGCGGGGAGCGGCGGCCGCCCAGGGGCGGCGTGACTCCCGCAGCAAACTCCGGTACTTGGCAGAAGGAGCGGCCTGGGGAGGGTGGTGCGGGAGGAGGGCAGCACTTCCCACCTCCAGCCGCTAATGACATTTCTAGAAATTGTTTCCTCTCCTCCCTGGCAGCCCCGCACCCGCCGCCGGGGCGGGCAGGGACGGGGGTGCGCAGGGGGAGGTCAAGGGCACGCAGTGGAGGGGGGAACAGAAAGGGAGAGCAGAGGAGAGGGGCGTCGCGGAAAGGGACAATAAAGGCGGCCCAGGGGAATGTCGCGGAGCTGAGGGGAGTGTGTGAAAGGGGCGTGCAGGAGGGGTGGGGGATGAACTACAGGGAGTGCAACCCGGGGTGCCAGTGACGGGTGAACACAGCGGATTATTGGGTGAGCCACGGGGTGGGGGGCTTTAAAGGTAGGGGGGTAGTGCAGGACAACCCTCAGCCAACAGCACATTCACCTCCCAGAACCACCCTGGCAGCCAGAGGAAGGGGGCAGAAGACCAGCTGGGAGGGCAAGTAGCAAGGGAGACATCTCCCGAGGTACTGCACCCCCTCTTGCTAATGCAACCGTCGCCACACTTATTGCACCTCCCGAGCCACTGCACACACACCCCTTATCGCGCACCCACTATTACTGCATTCCCAATTTATTGCAACCCTCCAGGTAAGTGCACACTCACCCCAAATTATTGCACTCCCCGCCAGTTATTACACATCTCCCAGTTATTGCACCCCTTTCCACTCCTGTACACCCCGCGTTACAGTAGTCCCCGCAGATCCTGCCACCCCCCACAACCCCATCCCCCGCCGGCTGCTTCTCCACTCGCCCGGGGGCAGCCGAAGGCACCACTCACCACAGAGAGTCCAGGTCCCACTCCTGAAGGAGAGCTAAGTCGAAGCTGTCCATGGTGAGCGATGTCAGCGCCGCCGCGCTGCAACCACACGGTGTCCGGGGCGCATCTTAACTGCACCGCGGGCAGGGCGAGGGCGCGGAACACCCCCGGCGCCGCCGCTGCCGCCGGCTCCTCTCCGCACACGCACAGACCCCCCTCCGCCACCACCTTCCTCTCTCTTCCCTACTCCCCTCCCTCCCCCTCCCCCCCCCCCCACCAAAAAAAGGAAAAAAAAAAAAAAAAAAAGCAACCCCAGCGAACACCGCTCGTTTGCAAGCGACTGGGTTCGGCGTGGCTGGATGCGGCGGGGCTCGACTCGGCTCGGCCGCCGCTGCCGCGCTCCGCTCCCGCTGCGCTCCGCTCCCGCCCCGCTCCCCCGCGCTTCCTCCCTCCCCTCTGCGCGCTGGCAGCGCGGCCGAGGCGGCGCCCGCCCTGCGCACGCTGCGCCCGCTCCCGCGTAGTGTCCGCGCCCGCGCAGCGCCTGCCCGGCGCAGGGGGAGGGGGCGGGCCTGGGCCCAGTCCGTCGCACGGAGAGAGTTGGTGGGAACTTGCACCCGGAGACGTTCGCCCGGCCCAAGTTGGGTTTCGGGTTGTTCCCCCTGCTGCCTTCCTCCTCCTCCTTCGACGAGCGTCCTCTGCCTCTTGGCCCCCTGGGGCCCTCGGCACACCAGCTTGCCAGCACCTCACGCGTCAGGAAGGCCAGAATGTGGAGACAACATCGGGGAAAAATTAGGACGGGTTTATTGTGGGGCACGCCGTGACCTCAGTCCCACAGCGCTGGAAGCCGACCACCTGGGGTGCCAGCACAGGCCACCCCAGCCCTCGGGACCGACAGCCCCCTCAGCAGCTGGGGGTCCGAGTCTGGATTAATGAGGTTTTGTACCGAGACCTCCTCAGTTGTGTAATTAGCTGCACCTGTGCAACTCACAGCTCTTGCAGGCTCCATCTAAATACAGGTCTGTTCTGATCTGCAGAGCAGATTAAAGATCTCTGGTGGGCATGAAGTCTTTGAGTGATCTCTGATTAAAAATAAAAGTACCAGTCGTCAGTGCTTGCCACCCTCGCACCGTCCAGCCTGTGCAAAGGGCTGTCTGTGGTATCTCACTGGCCAGGGGAGGCAGGTTAATACGTAGTTGCTGAATCACATTAAGAGAGGTTAACACACATTAAATAGTTTCCAGAATACTGGGCTTTTCAGCTATGCAGTGAGTAGCTGCCAGAGAAGTGCTATGTCATCGCAGAGAGGAGAAGAAATGTGCAAAATCCTTGATGAAAAGAGGGGGCTATCCATGTGATGACAGTGCCAGTGCAAATATCCACTGGGCGATCCCACAGAGGGAGATTCCTGCTCTTGGACACCAACCCAACCCAGCTTGCAGCTGGCTAGGGGCACCCCAATGTGCATGCAGCCCTGGCAGCCCACAGCCGGGCACAGGCTCAACTATTTATGCAAGCTACTGGACCATTTTTGTGACCGTATGTTATTAATTCCTGAGTTAGATTTCATTTAGGGTTGGTAACCCTGCACAAGCTGCACCTTTGGCTGCATAGGCACACTCCAACAGAAAGGTTTGAAAATCCATACATTTGTACTCAGCTCTCAGCAAGTCATCTGAAAATCCCAAGCCACTCCAGAACTGCTACTGTTCCTTGTACAGCCAAGGTGGTGCTGCCTCCTACTGCCAGAAGTCCCCTGACCCTGTGGATATGATGCATTTCCAGGCTAGTGGGACCCACGGGTGCCAGCTCTTGCCAGGTCTATCTTCTCACTTTTCCCAGGACTGGGAAGGCTTGTGACACCCTGTCTAACATCTGATTAATCTGTGAAAAAGTAGATGAAAATGAAAAACATTAGGCCAGTTGAGATGCCAGGCTTGGTCCGGCATTAGGAGACAGATAAACCCACCTGAAAACAGCCTTTTCTGTCAGCTTAGGTGAAACTTAGCGTGACTGAAGGCTGAGCCTGCAAAAGGAGGTAAGATTCTCAACAGATACATTACCTATGTGTGAAAGAATGAAGGCCAGTATATTTACACTGACCTTTTTAAGCCATAGCCTGTGTTGCCTCATTCATTTTAAGGTGAAATTCTGCAACCCACATTGCAGTATTGCTCTGATTCTTTCCCCAAATCCCAGCTTGCACAGTGATTTGCAGAAGTGCTTAAATCACCCTTTAAATGGTATGTATGGCAACAGAGGCTTAGGCTGTCTTTATGAACTAAATCACTAGAGCTAGACCCCCTTGACGTCAGCACTGGAGCTGACCATAGGTCATTCTGTAAAGGGCAAGGTGGACAGCAATGCTCACAAATGGCAGCTCACAAACGTGTAGAAATTCAGAAGTGAAACTCAGTAGGCTAAATTCATCATCCAAACTGAGATCAATAGAAAAAGGAAATGAACAGCATGAACGGCACTGAGTGAATTAAATTCCAAACAGTAATGCATAATGATAGCAACATAGGCAGCATGTTTTATGTTTTTAATATGTTTTAACACACAAGATTTTTTTTCCCCATTTCTTGCATGTGTATTAACATTGCGGTGTTCTTTTCCTTCCCATCATGGCCATGAGTCTTTTCTCATGCAGAGCAGAGAACATCAAGACTAATTGCACTGAAATTAATGTCAGTTGAAAATCTCAATTGCTTTGGGTAGCTGCCAAGTGATAAAAGTTTCACCTTTTTTTCTCAAGACTTGGTGGCATTTTCAAAACTCCTTGTCTGTGAGACCTCACCTACAGGTTAACCTCTCACCCTTGATTTTGCTTCCTCTGTGATATGCCCAGCCACACAGGCTTGTGGCTTTTCTGTGATCCCCTTCTAACTCCTCAGCATTACACTGTCATTGGTCCTTGTGGCTCCATAGTCTCACTCACTCAAATCCTTTCTGCTTTGTCAGCCATTGAACAGTAACCTCACCTGCTGCTTTTTTGACTTTAAAATGTCCAACCTATCACCAAGCATGGTATAATTGTAGCCATAACATGAATTAAAACAGACTGTTCAAAAGAAGTTCAGGCCAGTGCCTGAAGGAACTACGCTGCCTGTTGCAACCTGCAGCTTCCCTGCAGCCACCGGTTCTCCCCTGTCAACCCTTGCTGTGTGACTTGTCAACATACTTTCAGCTCCTGTAGGGAGTGAAGTCTGCCTCTTTAGGAAAGCATGGTGTTATATAAACAAAAATATGCTGTGTGCTATCTAATCCTGCTCATTGTACATATATTTTTAATGATTCATGTAGACATTACTTGCCCCCCTCATTGTGCTCTTTCCTCTGTTAACAACTCTTCATTAAGAATAAACAAGCAACTGTGCCCAGTCAAGCAGACTTTCTAAGGAGAGTTGAAGGCCCAGGGACAATATGTAATTCAAATCCATTACATAAAGAATGCATGTAAAAAGCAAGATGAACATCATCTTAAAAGTTGACATTTCCCTCTTCTCAGACTCTCTGTCTTGAGTGTGGCATAGCAACTGCCTGAGGAAGAGTAAAGATAATTTTAATGCAACATAAAATAAGGGGGAGGTGAGAAATACTATATTCTTAGTCAACATCCTCTACGCAAAGTATTGCCATAGTATCTCTTTGGTATAACCTACCTTTAAAACATGTACCCAGAGGAAAAAGGATTTCCCAGTGGATTTGTAAGACCATAGCTGAATATTTTCAAAGAATAGGGAAAGGAGTTCTGGAGGTGATCAAAGTAGGAAATCCCTTAGCATCAGTACAGTGTGTCTCAAGAATGTGGTTTTCTACAACTTACCCCACTTTTGACACACCATTGCAGCTGTGGTTGGACATGGTGTCAGACTGGTTTTTTGCTTGTGGATTTCAGCAGTTGCTGGTGGCAGTTGCACAGACACAAATACCT
The DNA here is from genome assembly GCF_027791375.1 of Indicator indicator. Classification (NCBI taxonomy): domain Eukaryota; kingdom Metazoa; phylum Chordata; class Aves; order Piciformes; family Indicatoridae; genus Indicator; species Indicator indicator. The sequence continues at coordinate 70,572,326 of NC_072010.1, read as the reverse complement.
GGTCCAGGCTTAGACTGTGAATGCTGTAGCATGTGGTTTCGGGGACTAAATGAAGGCTGTCCCTAAAACCGCATTCTCACCAGTAAAACCTTGCCTGCTATTGTCCAAACAGCCCAACCCATCAGCAGTTTCACTGGAGAGCACATTGCTACATTGCTCAAAAAGAAGGCTACCAAGAATGATCACACATTTTTCGGTGTGCACTACACTTTTAGCATTCATTGCAAGGCAATCTTCCCAGGGCAGCTCCAGCAACTACTCTGAGTGCTTGTGTAGGGTGCGACAAGACATGTACAGCTCCTCAGTGAATGTCCAGACAAAAATCTCTTCCACAGGATGAAAAAGCCAAGAAGCATTATATTCCTCTTTCTTCGGCAACTCATCACCATACTGAGTAGCATCTACTTCAGCTGGGCATTTGCTCTACAGGGGGAAGGGATCCTTAATCAGAATTGGTATTGCAGAATCGGTTCCTCAGTGCTTTAGGGTGTGTTTTGTTTGTCCCAGGGGTCTCTAAAGTAGTCTGTTGAATATACTTTATAATAGGATTTCTATTTAGATTTAAATACAGTGTTCCACTATAATTAGATACTTATAGGCTTAAGAGTAAAGAGTTTTAAATGTAGGATCTTTTTCATAACCTCATCATTTACAAACTCACTGGATTATCTAGTCTAGCCACCTGTACATCACAGCCTACCCAGTTTCACTGTTTTTCCTTTAGTGAGCTCAGTAACTTGCAGTTTGTGCAGTTGTGTAGCCCAGAGTTTAGTACTTTTAACATAATTTGTAAGTAATTTTGTTCTCTAAATAACTTTACTTTCCCCCATATCTATATGTCTTTGACCTGATAATGTTTCATAAAGACAGCCCTAAACTGCAGCACAATGGTGAGTGTTGCTTCAGCAGAGAGCGAAATGAGCTCTGAATTTGGTTTCCCTACTTGTTTAAATTTGCAATATGCTTTAAAATTCCTTAGGATGAAAGTTGTGTTTATGTCCAATTGCTAACACATGGCTGACCTTTACTCTGACTCAGCATGTGTGCTTCTCGAGTCTATGCTCTTGCATACCCTTTTATTGCATTACTGCATGCTATATCCTTTAGGTAGTTCTTCTCTAGTCACTACAGAAGATGCCAAAAATACTGTGAATGATTTCTCTCCTGCAAGTATCATCACAGTCTATTTATATGCTGTATCTTCTGAGATTTGATAAGACCAGAGCGTAATATGGCATGGATACAGATGCTGTCAAAGTTAAGTTAACACAACATATTTCATCGCCCTCCCACTTAACATGCAAAATACACAAATGGTTGCAAACTATCGCTCTTTTAAAGAAACAAAATATATGGATTTAATTTTTAATGATTTAACTTGGCAATTAATCCAAATTATTAGTTAACAATACCTAAAAGAGAGAACTATAATGGATTCTCTGGATAATGAAAATATTTATTATTTTAATAAGTTGCATGGCTGGAAGTCTAAGTCAAATCTTAGCCTACTGGCCACATATTGCTCTTGATTCACACACAGGACCCCCACAGTGGTAGGTGGATGGCTGTGTCCCCGAAGGAAGAGATATAAATCGCTGCTTCCGAGTATTGATGACAACATCAATCATGTCAGTTGCAGAATTGATCCGTCTTAAATTATGAGCCAGAGCTGAAGGAATTATGCCAATTAGAGAGACAGAGATTTTTTTTCCCCTCTTGTTTTTCTCTCTCCTATAATTTTTCCCCGCACACAAAAGGCTTTGAGACCTATTTATATTATGAAAGCCTTTTTGTCATCTGAGACCCAAAGAAAGATTTTAAAAGAAAATGTAATTGCTGAACAGAAGTGCAATGAGGGCCATTTCGGGCTCAGGGGAGGGGAAGGTCAAGTTTTTAACCTGGAAACAAAAGGACTGAACCCAATGCTGGGAGCGGGCTTTCCCTGGAGCCCAGGTCGAATAAAGCTCTTTTGCTGGATGGTAGCTTTCTCAGTGATGGGGAGGGCACGACCTGCTGGCAATGAGCATGGCAGGTATACGCCATCCTCTGAAGCAGAGCCCAATAAGTGGTCTGCAGGTTGGGGTCAGGCACGGGGGGGATGGGGGGCAGTGAAGAAGGTGTCCCTGATGACTGCTCCCCATTGCCCATGCCTACCAGTCACCCCCAACAGATGTCAGGGGCCATCTCACAGTGGCCAAGGGAGCAGCAAACAGAGACTCAAGCTGGACACCACTGTCAGTGACACATGATGCCGCTCGGATATAAATGAGAGAGGTTTTTAACCTCTCCTTGTCTTTCCTCCAAAGATTTCTGAATTTGTGAGCTGTGTTAGATAAGTGGTTACTATGTATTTCCTTTTATCTTATATTCCTGTTTTGTAAATTGCTTTAATAAATGCTGTAAATATAATTCTCAGTGGCTGCACTGGTTTTAAGGTTACATCCTTTCAGAGCATCTCTTAGAGCAGCAGCTCCCTAAAGGAAACGTCTGCGTGACCGAGGTTGCTGCCTGGCTGCTTTCGATGAGCAGGCAGAGGCAAGCTGGAGACAAAGGCAGTGGTGCACAGTGCAATCCTTGCCTGAATTGTGCTATGCATGTTCCCCATCTCGAGCCACTGTCTGCACTGCACAGGCAAGCCCTGAGAAAAGCCAGCACTGAGACATCTGGGAAAGATTTATGATTTTATATATATATATATATATATATATATGAAAATATATATATTATATTATATATATTATATATATATAATATATATATATTGTATTTTTAAAAATATATATATATATGTATATGTTTTGTGAATTACATTCACAAACCAAAACAAGGAGTGGAGGCAGATGGTCCCTGCTGAACAGCCTTAAGGGCTTGTGTGTGCTTTCTGGGTGTCTCCAGTGTTGCTGTGAGCTGGGGTGAATACCTGCTGTGGGGCATGGGGTGGGGATGCGAATTGGCCAACATGACATTCCCATGCCAGCCTATTGTAGCTTGTCGTGCTACCCAGGCTATTCTCTGGCATCTGAAATGGGCTGTCCCCTGATTGCTGTCCCATATAGGTCACCCTAACTGGGCATGTAGCTTGATACTACAGCCTGGCTAGAATGCATGCCCCTGGCACCTACTCTTTTCCAAACCTGAGCAAAGGTACTCAGCTCGGGAAGCAGGTCCTTTGCTTCCCACACCTTGCCTTGCATGGCAAGGGTTTGTTAGAGTCAAGGAAATAATCCATCAGCATCATCTGGCAGGTGTGGATTTGCACTTCCCAGGGGTATTACTCCTCGACAGGGGCATCTAACTGTGCAGAACAAGAGATGACAATGGTAATGATCTGCCTAAATGAAAAGGTGACCATTCAGAAATAGCAGACACTTAAAAAACCTCAACAGTTTAGGGTAGGATCCTTTCAACAATTGGTAACACCTCAGAAGGTCACAAAAGACTTGCCTCCTTGAAATCTTTCCTCTGCCTTTCTCTATCGACTGTGGGCACTGATCAGTCACTGGACTTGCAGGATTCCTGTTTTGGTCCGGTGTGGCCTATCTGACCTCACCATGATATTTTGATACTGGATGAACTGCATGCTCAGCAAAGCCCCAGCAAGTGACTCTCTGCTGAAGTCCTCATTTCTGGAGCATCATTCAGGAAAATGTTTTGTTTCATGAGAATAAGAGAGCCTTTTGGAAAGGCAGCAAGGTGTTTAAAGTAATATTTCTGGATGTCTTAGTGGGGTTTTTTTTAGGTATGAAAGACTGTGTATCCAAGTTAAAGGGCACAAACCTTAGAGAAATTCAAAGGATCTTTTGAAAAAAGGTTAAATATATTTAAAATTTATGAGTGTGCACCCATGCAAATTGGAAAAGGAAATTAAACTATATCTGCAGAAAAGGAAAAAAAGATCTACTTACATATGATGTAATTTAGAAAGTCAACTGTACCTTTGAATGATGTCTGGACGAAAGGATAAGGTAATACTAAGAAAGGCTTAATATCTGGGCTTTAAAAGCCACATGGGGCTACACGAAAAAAAAAAAAGGTTTGTGATATACATGTATACTCATTTTGGAGACTTTCCAATAGAATGAAATCTGTATCTCACTGGCTTTCATCTAAGAGAAAAAAAACACAGAGAGACCAAATACAGTTTTTTTTCAACCTCATCAGTGTTTTTCCATGCAACTAGAGCTATGTTCCACATAGCTAATTTGAAAACCTACACACCAGTCTTTTTGCCTAAGTATAACTATATTTGTACATCTCTCTTTCCTGTGCTGTGCAAAATAAACTTCTAGTCAAAATAACCAGTCCGAGAACAAGGGGGAAGAGTGATGGGATTGAGATGTAAAGCAGAAGGAAACAATTTGTGCAAGTATTTCAGGGAGATTTAAAGCACTATCCAACTTCAAGAAAGCAACAAGAGCAATATTTTCCTTTTAACTAAAGGTAGAAGTTGTCTGTGTTTCAAGCATGGTATGACATGGGGCGGTACGATCTGTGTGCTGTGTTAAAAGAGCCGGTGATCTCAGCTCAGTTCCTTGTGCACAGTTGGGTCCCTGGGTAATAATTTTATTGGATAGGCCAAGAAGGGAACTGCCATGGAGTTAATATTGCTGCACCGTGCTGTTCCAATTCTGAGGGCAAGAGAGGACTTCACTTTATAATGCTGACACCGCAAATCCCTTAATGAGCACTAAATTCACTTAACAAAATTCTACTTCCCTCAGATTCCTGGTATAGCTTAGCACATCAGCTTTACCTTGGAGTTTTCTGTGTTTCACTGGTCTATGCCATCAACCTGAGCATAAAGCTCACATTTTTTTTTATTCACCCTACCTGTTTATTCCTTAGTATATTTACCCTTTTATTAAGAGCTTCCACTTGGTTAAGACTTGTTCAAGTATAAGCTCAACAGGAAGCATTTTCCTTTATACTGTAATAACTCTATATTGTTGCCTAGAGGGTGACAGAAAGTAACGTAAGATTCATAAAAATATAACTGTCTGAGCCAAGTAGATAGAATTATGGTAAGCATTAACCAAAGCGTATTTCTCTGTCCTATAGGGTGAAATCAGAACATCTTAATGTTTCCTTTCTTGGGTCACATAATTCTGCAAAAGAACACCAAGAGAAATGTCAGACTACTTCTGCTTTATCATTACATTCTGTACCAGCCTTTCAAACAGGTTTGCAAATAAAATTACTCTATTTCATTATGTGTCATTTTACATTTTGCCCATGCAACACCCCACTGAGACCATTTGGTTTAAGACACTTCTCTTTTTTTTTTTTACTCTATAAGCAACTGGAATTTTATACTCATTTAAGCTGTAATTCAGGATGCTTCCTAGTAGCCCCTTTTCAAGTTTAACCATTTAATGAGTACATTCTTAGAAAAAGAAAAGCGTGTGTCTTATCTTTATTAATTTTGTTTTAATCTGAGAAATATTGAAAACCTCTGGACATCCAAAAGGCACAATGCTGGGGGAAATTTTAAACCTCTTTGAACTATCATGGTGGTTTCTGAACACAATTTTTTGGTTTGTTTTCTGTAAGTTGGATGAGGGAGGTGCAGGCATGCTAACTTTCCCTTCTGAGCCAAGGAGGGTACAACAGCCTTCATGTCTCACTCTCCTACAGCGAGGAGGCAGCTAACCCCCATCTTCCAGAATGCCATGCTCCTTGCTCCCAAAACAGAGGGTTAGCATTTTGGATCTGAAATCTGGTAAAGCCATATGTTCTGTGTCAGCAGCTAGACCACCTCCTTATCATCTGCAATCAACTTTTATAACATCCTACTACGCTGCAGAAGAGCTACCTGTGTAGAGCAGCTGTCTCCAGCAAAGAGGAAGCAAAATCATAGTAGCAGCAGCGTAAATGCCACAGGCAAAGTCACGAAGGTGGTATTTGTCAGCAGCTGCAGATTGAGAAAGTCTCTCACACCTGAGAGACTAAAAGAATAAAGGATGAGAAGATCTGTTATAATGTTTTCATTATTTCAATATTTAGTTAAGTTACCAAGACTTAAATACAATGGATCCAGGTATAGTTGTGTTGAGTAGACAAGATGGAGATGAAAATTCTAGGCCATTTTTTGCATCTCTAGACTTGAGAATTCTGTTGTTTTCTTTGTTCTGGTTGCCTGGTAATAATTTAATATTTTTATTTCTATATTTACTTTAATTCTTAAAAAGCCAAGAGGTGGAGATATGTTGACAGACTGGAAAAGGAAGCTATTATTAATTAAAATTATTTTAAATCTAAGATTAAAATAGTGCTCCTGCATATAAATTTGCTTCAATGAGCTGGACCCACTGTAGTGCTAAATCACTGCATAAATTAGGAAATGTAGCAGACATACTGTCTGAGGACTAGATGGTGCCACCATTTTTGATGGTGCAGATTCTACTTTTCCTGCATCCTTCCTATGCACACATACAGCTTAGATGCATGTAATTAGGTCGTTGTCCATCTCTGGTATGAATTATTTTTTTTTTCTCCGAAAAGGAAGCAATCCAAAGTCCATGAAAACCAGTAACAACTTCCCAGCTACCTTGAGTGCAAGTTGGACCAGACCCAGAAAGAAACAGAGTATAGAAATTTGGGAGGCAGCAGTTATCTCTGTTATTTGCTGGTAGAGCTAGAAGGAAAATCTTGCAAGATACCATGCATCATGGTATCTTCTTCAGCAGAAGAGATCTGCATTTCATAGAATCACAGAATCTGTGAGGGTTGGAAGGGACCACAAGGATCATCTAGTTCCAACCCCCCTGCCATGGGCAGGGACACCTCACACTAGATCAGGCTGACCAGAGCCTCATCCAGCCTGGCCTTAAACACCTCCAGGCATGGGGCCTCAACCACCTCCCTGGACAACCCATTCCAGGCTCTCACCACTCTCATGGTGAAGAACTTCTTCCTCATGTCCAGCCTGAATCTCCCCACTTCCAGCTTTATTCCATTCCCCCTAGTCCTGTCACTGCCTGATACCCTAAAAAGTCCCTCCCCAGCTTTCTTGTAGGCCCCCTTCAGATACTGAAAGGCCACAAGAAGGTCACCTCAGAGCCTTCTTTTCTCCAGACTGAACAGCCCCAACTCTTTCAGTCTGTCCTCATAGGAGAGGTGCTCCAGCCCTCTGATCATCCTGGTGACCCTTCTCTGGACACCTTCCAGCACGTCCATATCCCTCTTGTAACAGGGGCTCCAGAACTGGATGCAGTACTCCAGGTGGGGTCTCACCAGAGTGGAGTAGAGGGGGAGAATCACCTCCCTTGACCTGCTGGCCACACTTCTCTTGATGCAGCCCAGGATCTGGTTGGCTTTCTGGGCTGCAAGTGCACACTGACAGCTCATGTTGAGCTTCTCATCCACCAACACCCCCAAGTCCCTCTCCTCGGGGCTGCTCTCCAGCCAGTCACTGCCCAGCCTGTATTTGTGCTTGGGATTGCCTCGACCCAGATGCAGGACCCTGCACTTGGTCTTGTTGAACCTCATGAGGTTGGCTTGTGCCCACCTCTCCAGCCTGTCAAGGTCCCTCTGGATGGATCCCTTCCCTCCAGTGTGTCTGCTGCACCACACAGCTTGGTGTCATCAGCAAATGTGCTGGGGGTGCACTCAATGCCACTGTCCATGTCACCCACAAAGATGTTAAACAAGACTGGTCCCAGGACTGATCCCTGAGGGACTCCACTTGTCCCTGGCCTCCACTGGGACATGGAGCCATTGACAGCCACTCTTTGGGTGCGGCCATCATGCCAGTTCTTTATCCATCTCGTGGTCCACCCATCCTTGCACGTAGTCTGCTGGGCAGCTATATAAAATAAGCTGGAAAAAATCCGAATGGGTTTGCAAAGAAGCAGAAAGCACTGACAGATGTACTGTAGCAGAGCTGTCAGCAAGAGCTTCACCTGCTATTGCAGGATTGCTTTTTTCTCCAGCACCATACATAGACGCCCAGGCAAGATTGAAAAAACCCATGCAAACCCATCACATCCTAACAATGCTGATGCATGAAGAAGTTAGTGTTGAATGATGCACGGACTGAATCTTAGTTCAAGCGGGAGTACATGACATGTGAAGTCGTTCAACTGAGTTACACCAGAATATTCCTGCACTTGTACTGAAGAAAATCTCACCGTCATTGCAGATACATAGATCTAGTTTTGTATGTAACCACTGTATTCGTTTTCTCACCAAAGGGGCAGCCTATTCTGTCCTAGGTCTTTCCATCCCATCTACCCAGAGAGCAAGAACAGTGCGCTGTCCCATGACAGAGAGGCATAAAATGGCAGCACAATCCCTCACAGTTGTGAGCACAGAGTCATGATGGAAGTGAGGACTGAAGATTTTGCTGCTCCCCTCCTTCTTTTCTGTGGAACAGAGCTTGGAGAAGGAACTTGATGCAACTCTAAGAGCCTCTCTGGAACTAGCTATCATGTTGTAAGCAGGGACATATATCCCCCAAACTGTTTATTTTGTGACTGCAGAGGAAGAAGAGGATTTTCCCCAAATGCCTTCTTATTTATGTTGTCTCCTAACTGTTTTATTATGCCTAATTTGTCATCCTTAGAGGATGCCTCTTATCGTGTGCAAATTCTTTTAAAATTATTACACTGACATAGAAACAATAGATACTTGATTTACATTGTAATCTTCAGTAAGAGGGATGTTTGTGTTTTTGAAAGTGTTATGATTTTAGTTGCTTCTCACTGAGTGGGTTTTTATTGGCTTATGATTTTGTATTGCAACACACAGAAAGGAAGGGACTTCAAGCATTCATTAGAGACACCTCGTGACAAGATCCCAAATCCTAGTCCCTGCCTGGGGCACCACAGTTATCAGTACAGACAGCAAAACATTAAAAAAATCTCTTAGGTAAATAATGACTGCAATGATGATATAGAGAGAAAAGGAGTACATTTTCAATTCACTAGGGTTAATAGTCACAGGCTCTATTTTCTAAACAAAGATTACTACCCTTTCTCTGGAGCACAAGTACACTTAATACACAACTGCAACGTTAAAGCTGAGATAAGGAGGCAGATAAAAGTCGCAGCAGGAAGCTGCATGCAATACAGCATTTACAGACCAGCTTCCACTGTACTGTTTAAACCCCATGCTCTGGCACTACTCTGTTTAAGCCAAAAAAGCAAATCAGCCCACCCTCCATAGTGTAAGCTGACCTCAGCCCACTTCACACTCCAGAGCTCCAGCTCTGAGGAAGTTATCACCTCTCCTGGAACAAACCCAGCTAATGGCTGCTCAGAAAAGCACTTTTTTTTTTTTTTTTTCTTTTAGCTCTCACAGTCCTTGAAACGTAGCAGTTTTAAACTCATGGCAACATTTAAAATGTGTCTTTTCCAAGTGATGTTGCCTATACGAATTTGGAAAGGAAGGCATCACACCCTGCCCAAGGCTGTGTGCTCGTGTGCTGCCGAGGTCAGTATCTGGAGGGAGGACCTATATTCTTCTTTATGATGTTCAATGTCACTCTGTGCACTGGGCACTTTTGTCACCTTAGTGAAGAAGAAAATTACTTGGGGAAGTAAAACTAATTTAGAAACATCTTCTTTTGTCCGTTGGATTGAGTCTTTTGCCTGGCAGTTAGTGCATCCTCTCTCTACAAATGAAAACATCAATATTGAAGCACAGGGGACAAAATTGAGCCAAAAAGTAATTTAAGATCAAATGGATGGGCAAATGGTAAAGGTTCATTAATGCTGTTCCTGCTAACCACTGATCCTGCTGTGCTGCTCCTCCTGCATTTGAGAACAGTGTGGGATACCAAGGACAGAAATCCCATCTTTATTTCTCCAACAGATGCATTAAATGCAAAACTGGCAGCAGTTTCATTTTCACCACCAAAAAGCCCCTCGTTTTCTCTCTCAATATTGTTATTTAATGTCCCTTCTTTATAGGCCAGCCTTCAGAATCATGGCACAAATGATTTTACTGGCTATCTAACTGTCATTCTCTTTAACACAGTCTGTGGTTCGCTAGTTGATGATAGCTTAAGCGGAATTTAATTGGTAACATATTGTTGGTTGAATTAGAGGCCATATGATACAGATTTAAACCTTGGTAGTTTTTGCATAAAGAACAATCTGTCAACAAATCACAGCAAGAAAAACAGCCATAAATCAGTTTGTCAGGTTTATTAGTAATTGCAGAAGTTTTGTTGCCTTGTTTGACTACAACCTTTTTTTCCCAGCTGCCAGAAAATGTTCCTCTAGATGCAGGTAACCTTGTAGATGTGCAGATTTTATGTGCACAGGGATGTGCATAAACGTATACAGGGATGTATGCAATTGCAAAGCACTGGAGATAATGACCTAGACATCCCCCCTAGTCCTGTTTTCCTGAAGAGATCAAACTGCTGCACCACACGTAGCACTGTAGTCACATCTGCATTAAATGCGTTTAACCCTATAAGCTGAGGCTACATTCAGAGGAGGACACTGCACTTTCTCTGTGCCTCTGTATTTCTGCTGACTGATTTTACATCATTGTGCTTCTCCTTGATACCTTCACTTTTTCCTTTTTCTCCAAAGACTGATGATAAAATTTTCCTGGCTTGAAGCTGGGACATTGATGCAGTCCTTTTCTTTTTTTTTTTTTTCCTCTCCTGAAATTGTGCAGTTCTGAAGCCATTTTTCCAACTCTGACAGTATTCATCCCTGTAGAGTGTTCCTGTAGCACGGATCATATCACAAGTGATCAGGCTGGCTTCACGGCATGAAGCAGAGTTAGCTTTATCTTGCAAGCTGGATGAAACGCAGAGAAGGATGGGTTTGCCTATAGGGCCTTGAGAAAAGGAACAGTCTCCCCCATCCTGGAGACTCTGGAAACACAGCAATGGACCATGTCTCCTGGTGAGCCTTTCTCAGGGGCGTCAGAAAGGGGCCCTATTAATCACCTAGCAAAATCCCCTTGGTTTTGGGTAGACACCCGCTGTTTGTTATACGTATACACTCCCTTGCTCTCCCACACTGAACACCCACTGACACCAGTTACCCTCTGACAGTAGCCTATGTCTACTAAAGGGAGGATGTCCTCTACCATACAGGTGCGTGGGGGTGTCCTCTGCAGTTTGTGCCTAACAGGATAAATTTTTCTTAATGGTCAAGAATATGCAAAGAGAAAGTAAGGCACTGACTGAGCAGCTATCCAGTGGGCATTGTTACGAGAAATCACAAAAAAGTGCCCTGTTGATATTTTATTTTAAAGGGTTCCTTACATACTGTGATTACTCCTGGGTGGCAGTGACCAAGAAAGCATGCCTGCCACTTACCATAGAAAGCGCAGGATGATCTGCACCACTGTTCATAAGCATGATATAAGGTACAGTAGTTGTTACAGCAGCATAATGTTCCTGTGCAGTAACAAATATACTACACAGAGACATGCACATAATTAAAACAATGCTCACTGGCTTGCTAGCACCGTTTGCCAAAGAATAAGTTGCATGCATGTGGATTTGCATACAAATGAGATACTGTCAGAACAATAATGGGACTTTGATAAGACCGCATACTCATGTCATTAAGTCACTTCAGTAGCTAAGGAATATTTAGTTAGCATTAAATGAGGATAAAAGTTGATCATTTCCCCTTCCCCTGAAATTAAAACAAAAGCCAACAAGGTACATCCAGTTAAAAATATTAGGATATTTTTAAATTTAAAAGATACCACTGTTAACTCCATCTTTTTAAAGTTTTATGATGTACTGTGCAATTAAAATTGTACTTTTTAACAAAGAAATTAAACCTATTTATTGTTAAGAGCTATTTTCACTGAGAATCTCTGTCACCTGCCTGCTTGGTAAGTGCAGCTGTAGTATGTGGTGTGATTTTTTTTTTTTAATGAATAGAGCATTTAAATGAAGATATTTCAATTCATGCTTATATTAAGTTGTATGCTGAAGTGTAATTAAATCAGCCTAGACTAAACAGATACTGAAATCTTCTATCGAATCAAGAGCCTTCAAATACTCCAATTTTTTTACTGTGCTTGGAGACCTCTTGAAAATGTCTGAGCTTTGGATTTGATCCAGCCATGCTAAAATCAATGGAATTTTTTCCATTGACTTCAGTGAAAACAGGTCCTTTGGGAACAGTTTGAACTGAGATGTATTGCTCTACTTAGCTGGTAAAAAAAAAAACAAACCACAAACTTTTTGGAAGACCATCTTATGGCAATCTCAAGGTCTGTATATCCTATGTGTTTTAGAAGTAAACAGTCTTCCAGTAATTTTGATGGTTTTGCCTGTAAATAACCAGACCAAATGTTAAACACTGAAGTAAGTTTTCAAAGGAAATGTCAAGACTTATAATAGTTTTTTCCTGGTGGTGCGAGACCTGCTAACTCTGTATTGCAGGAAATGGTCTTGCAAATTCGTTAACTTCTTTTCTAACTTGAAAAATGGTGCAGGAGTCACTCAGAGGAGGGTAAAAATTAATATTAATGATTTCATTTTGACAGGAATGAACTCATTACCATGCACATTTCTAACGTTTTTCAACAGTTAATTTTAGCTGCTGAAAAAGACCTCTCTTGCTAACTGAAAATATGGTAATTTCACATTAGAAACTGTGTATTAAGAAGTCTTTCTTTGCCAAAGTTACAAGCGCTTGACAGGATTTTATAAACCACACTGAGCACCTTGCAAACTTTCAATCACACATTATAAGAGGACTAAAAAATCCAAAATTAAAATCAGTTGCCTGATTCAATTTTGGTAATTTGTAATTTTTTTTAGTTACTGCTATTACGAAAAAACAACTAAGACATATGGAAGAAATACACTGGCCCATGAGACTCTCTGGATTTTTTTTTTAAGAAAGAAAATAAATCGTTGTAATAACTTCCACTTACAGTGATAGAAGGTATAAGTTTTTGTTTAGATAAGTATTAGCATTTATAAAAAATAAAAAATAGATGATGTAAGTGTTGTGGTCAAGGGGGGAGTTATTAATTATTTAATTACCCTCACAACAATAATAAATGACATGGCAAATGGGAATCAATAAAAATAATAACCCTTTATTAATAAAAATATGCCAAAACTCATTGAATAGGATCGTTGTGCAGTTGGAAGATATATTTACAATGGGAATTATGCAGTCTTAGGACAAAATACAAACTATTCTATGCAGATTAGGAGGCAACAACTTGGAACGAGAAAGTCCCCGAGAGCAGATAGCTGTCAGTTACAGTGGGGGGAGACTCGATAAGAACCTTTAAAGCCAAAAGGCAATAAACTAATTACTCACAGCTGGTTTTACCCACACGGGGATGCTGCTGCTGCTGTGTCAGCTCTGGGGTGCTCTCATAAGGAGCTAGCACTGCAGATCGCCGGCAAGAAAGGTTTACCGCATGGTGCCAGGCTGGTCTGGCTTCAGCGGACAGCAGGCAGTTAACGACGCTCTTCACGACAGGCGCTGGCTTGGTTCCTGGGTAAACTGAGGCACGGCATGATTATAGTGGCAAGGGGAAGCAGGCTAGGCAGATCCGGCTTCTAGGCTTGTGGCTTCTCCAGCTTGCTATGTATGGCTCATGGCTTTATCCCAGGCTCTGGCCCAGGAACTCGAGGCAGGGCACGGCAACTCGAGACAGCTTCTACAAGACATGTCCAAGTAGGTTCAAGAGCAAGGCAAGGCAAGGCAAGGCTGACTACCAAGTCACTTGTATATATACAAAATGCCAGAGATCAATTGGTCCAACGAGGCACTGAAGCTAACCTGTAGCTGCCCAATGGAAAGGTGTTCTACCAGGCTATAATCATAAAAGGCAGAAGCAAAGACCTTGTTTCTGGGGGAACAGTGGTCAGTTTACGTGCTCTCACCCCAGACAAACATTTTGTTTACCAGACAGGCAGGGGTCCTGTCCCCTTTGTTCTTTTTCCTGCATTGCCCTGTTTTTCTGCAGGAAGGAGGAGAGAAAGGGACCTTGTCTAGACATCTTAAGGCCTGTCTGGGTTTGTACTGGGCCATGTCATGACTCTACCGTGACAGTAAGATGAAGTCACATTAAGGTGAATATCTTAATTTAATCTCTGGCATCTTGAATCATGAGCACTACTTCTATTGTTTGCCAACAACATCTAGATTTGGATGCTGGTGGGCTCCAGGTGTACTAAGAAGATCTAGGTGATATATGAGACTCACAGATTCACAGGTTGTATTGGGTTGGAAGGGACCCTCAAAGGTCATATTGTCTAACTCACTGAGGTGAGCAGGAACACCTCCAACTAGATCAGGCTCTCCAGGGCCACATTAAGTCTGATCTTGAATGTCTGTGGGGATGGGGCCTCAACCACATCCCTGGGCAACTGGTTCCAGTATTTACCACTCTCATTGTAAAGAACTTCTCCCCATTTTGTTCAAGCTAGACAAACCCACCTGACAATTGTGAAACAGTTGCCACTAACAAAATGCCATTTTAATCTGAAAATCTCCCAAAGGAGTTTTCAGGGCTTTCGAAAAGGCTCAGCATGAAACCTTCCCCAGTTTGCTCTGCTTTCGCCAGGGCAGTTGAAAAGGATGGAGCAGGACACCAAATGGTGAGATTTACTCCTCTGTCACTGATTGCTACCCTTCCTCAGCCCTGCTGCCAATCCTCCTGATGTTTTACCTTCCCCAAAGCCATACTGTAACTATCTGCTTGCAGAGCCTGGGGCAAGCAGTTCAGAGCCCTCTTGGTGCCACATGTGAGCTATGTACTGATAAAACAAGGCAAACAACTCCCTCCCAGAGCTGTCAAACCTACAAAATACACAGCCTGCAAAACAAAGGAGATTGCCTTTATTTCCTTTCCATTCTAATCATCTTCAGGGCTATTTGTAACAATAGTAGGCATAACACTGCCAAGCAGAAATGTGATTTCCAAGCTGGAGTTCCTTTCAGAAAATGGATTAGTTCAATTTTCCAGATGTCAGACAGGTGTGCAGTTAAGTATACACTGGAATTCAGTTTTGGTGATTAACACTCATAATGACTATTTGGCTATGACAATCAGATCCTTATTTTCAAAACCTATCATTTATTTTTCTAGTACATTTACTTCACTTATAGCCACCAGCCAAATCCAAGATCAGCTACAAGGAAATTAAGAACCGATTTATTATGCTTGTGCTTTTGTGCAACATTTTTCATCACTAGAAAAAAGTGACTGCAAAAAGGAAGGGTAAAGAGGTTATATGCCAATACAGAAACGAATGAAGATGTGTCATTCAATTCCACATGGTGTTGGGAAAAAGATGAAAGAATATGCATTCAAAATTTCCCCGTATCACTTGCATCTTGCTCTCCAGAAGTCATTCATTTCCAGATCAATCTTATCTCCAACTCCAAAAAAAATTCCCCTCCTTAAAAAACACTCCCTCAGCATTAGCAAGGTGCTTGGACTTGGAGTTATACAGGTCAGTATCTTTGAAAGGTTGCTCTTGCAAGGAAAACCAAAAGTAGTAAAAGATGCTTCTGTATCAGCTTCTCTGACAGGGCAACCTTTGCTCATGATGGCCTCTGTGGTGAAGGCACCACATTCATAAATTAATAACCTTATTCACAACACCTCTCACATTACATTTTGAACAAACTGGAACTGGAAAGAGGAATTACAGGTCAGGATCAAATACATAGGAAGAGCTGATCACGACACTAAAAGTTTTGCTTCTGTATCTGGATTCAAGCTGAGGATTTGGTTCTGGGCATGTCCATACACCTTCATGATACTGGATAGAGTTACTATGAAGTCATAACATTTCAAAGAATTAATTAATCTATATGAGCTAAAAGCAAATAATTCATAAAAGCAGTTCTGTGTGTCCTCAATGTAGCTATAGATTTGATCTCAAAGGAGCTGTCCATGTGTTTGTCCTGTGAATGCTATGTCATATGTGGGAGAGTCTAGTGCTGTGGTTTATCTATTGTATTGCTGGTATTGATCCTGAAAGTATTGTTCACTGATTGCTGTTTAATTAAGTGCTGTTAATAAATCAATAAATTGCTTTGATCCTTATTTGGGTTTTCTTGCAGGAGACAATCTGTCTTTAGCCATTGTGAATAGATGACAGTGTTGTGGCCACTCTATGCAGCCAGTGTACAGTAGTTGCTGATGAGAATATTCAGTGTAATAAAACATGTCTCTATCCTAAGAGTGAAATAAGGGTGTAAAACTTAGACACATGGACACAAGAAGGAAGCCGGATTGCAGAGGTCAATTTGGCTTAGCAAGCATGGCAAGCGTTTTCCGGGCTTATTAATACTACTGAGATTCTGCTGGGTCTGTCATCCCCACACAATTTTAAATCTTCAAATTCCAGGCAAGTGAGACTTCCCTGGGCACTTCCTTGCATGCTTCTCTCTTTCACAAACACACCTACACAACATCTTGCTGGTTGTTAAGCCTCAACAGCCTTTTCTGAGCTTTCAGAGCACTGTTCTATTTCACAGATGCCAAAATACCTTAACTTGACCTAGTCCCTTAGTTGGTTCTTTGAAAGTCGCCTTGCTGACATTTCAACAAGGACCTTTGTATCAAGACTAAGGAAAGACTACTGGGTGTGGCTGTTCCACATTCCAATTTTTGTGCCCAGATATTACAGTATTACATTGCTTTTCAATGAACAGGTTTAAGATTTACATCTGGCAAAATACCAGATGAAGTTAAAAAATGAAAAAGTGACATTTTCTTTTCCAGTTGAAGGTAGACATCAGAAAAGATCCTTTTCAGCTATTTTTCACTCATTTTTATTAATTTTTAGGATAGTGTCAGATGAAGCATGGACTAGTTCTTTTCTGGGTCAGACTCCATGACAGTGAATTAGTGTAGGTGGAACCAATAATAACTCTGGTACACTGTGAAAGCAACCTCATATAAAGGTCTCTCGGCAGCTTTGAAGATGCATTATGGGTCAGTTGCTTGTTCAAGTAACACAAGCAAAACTGGTGCTAGAGAGGTCTCTCTTAACTCCAGCCTAAAGTATTGCCTTGTTGCACTGGCACAGTATTTGACACACTTGCTGGCCTGGTTCTTTGTGTCAGCCCAAATTGGCAGAATTGACTCAGAGGTACCAGAGTGACCTCAAACCTAATAAGCATGAGGCTCACAGGGAAAGGTGACTGCCTCTGTTGAACATAGGCTATCACTGCAAAAGGTGAGCAAAGGTCTTAGGAATCTTGAGAGAGCCTGAAAACTTTTCCACTTTTCCCAGTTGTGTTGAATAGTACAGTAGAAGGCAGTAGCTCTCCCTGTGACCTTTCTTTGCATGGCACCCTGTGAGCACTGCACCTAAAGCATCTCTGGTAAGATTACTATACAAAATCAGCTGGTTTCCAAACAAAAATCTTTACTGGATTGAGGTTGCCTCCAGTGAAGCACAGGAATACCTAGTATATGCCAGGAGAAGAAGATGAGTAGAAAGAAAGAGAAAACAGTTACAAAATACATTTGTTTAGCTTTTAAGTATCACAATGATTAATATAACCTGGATGGGAGAAGCCCATGGGGCTTTTCACACATTTTAAGGTATGAACCCACTTCAATGACTTGCTGGAATATGCCCCCCAAATTTGTTTATCTCTTTAGCAAAGGAAAACAGTGCTAAATATATCGAGTTTTTGTAATGAAGTCAAAGAGTTAACAGAAGAGTAGATTCTTAAACTCACTGTGTGAGTTCAGCCAATTGTAATCCTAAAGCAGAATGGTGAAGCCAGTGTTCATTTAGCCAGAGAAGAGACTCGTCAGGTCAAATTTTATCTGAAAGAGCTACAGTAGAATTCCATGAACAAAAATTAAAAACAATGTTATAAGCTTTGCTAAGTTTCACAGTTTGAATTGTTGTTGGTTGGTTTGTTTGGTTTTTTGTAACACTGGGCTGACTCTCTCCCACTGACATCAGCTTTTTCACTGACTTTCCTGGAAGTGTAATCTTGGCAGTTATAAATTCTAATGAAGGTGAATTGTTGGCAAATAATTAATCTATGAAGTAACAGCACACAGAAAGAGACAATGAAATTGTAACTGTAACAATTGTAATTGTTCTGTGCTGCACTTTCCTATGGTTTGGTAAATAACTTGAGAAGATATAGGAAATGGTTCAGAGTTTCCAGCTGTAAGCCACTAATAAAGGAAGTGAATACATATTTATTTAAAACAGGTGAATGTATGTATTTTTTTAATTTGTTGAATCATAAAATATAGTACAGACTGAAACATGATTACCCTTCTAAAGTGAGTGAACAATAGCATGACTATTTTGTAGGCTGGTTATTCAAAATCAGACATGTTTTTCCTCAATGCTAGTTTTGTTTCAGAAAAATCTTCAGGTACAGATTTGGTTTTCACAGCATTCAATTATATCTTTTTGCATCAGTTTGTTGTTTTGGTTTGTTTGGGTTTTATTTTTAATAAAGAAAAGGTCAAACTATGATGAAATTAATGTATCGATATTGGTGTTGCCATTCAAAGTTGTTTTCCATTAGGAAGTGCAACAGCTTTTCTCCCCATTTTTCTACACAGAAGCTGGATTTGAACGATCACACATTCATTCAAAAACATAATTCAGACATGTTGGCTGGCTGACCCAACACCTCACTCACTTGTAAAAAACGTGTTACCGTGGTTGTTTGGGTAACTCAGATCTAGCTCTTTACCACTTCTCTCCCTTCATATTAATGGTTTATTCAATCTGACAAAGCTTCAGGGTTTTGGGTTTTTTTTTTTCTTCTGTTCAGTGCATCTGAGAAAACCCTCTTACAGTGTGTCAATTTTAATATTTCGTTACTCCACCAATGCACAAATGAGTATATTAAACTTTCCCTTTGGGGATGCAGCAAATGCAGCTGTTGATGCTGTATCAGAGTGCTTGTAACACAGTCTGAGTAGGTGGACTCAGAGCTGATAAACCTACCTGCACCCTCAGACTACTTCTTTCTCTCTTTTTTCACCCTTGTCTTAGTGGTAATATTTGATGCTGGTTCCTCAGTGACTCATTCTGGTCTCATAGGCATCTTAATAGACCAGTAAATCAAATAATTTTCCACCAGTCTCCAAAGTGAATGAAGGTTACATTGGAAAGAATGCCTCAAAAATTAATTAAAAAAAATTAAGATGTTCAGTTCATTTGTTTCCACTATTTCTTGTTTCTATCAATTTGACTTAGTTGGAATTTACCTTAATTTTCTCTTTGTTCATGAAAACTGATTTTTAGAAAGGCAAAACATGCCATTTCCCACGTGTGAGCTGGGAGAGTCACAAGACCATCGGAACATACGGGCTAGTCCATCTTAAGCCAGATTCCCAAAAAAACAGAGTTAAAACTTTGTAATGAGTGCTCAAAAATTTCCTCAAATATAGATAGGGACAAAAGCACTTAGCACTCAAAGAGAGGATACATTAATGAGAGCTTTGGGGGTTTTTTTTCCCCTTGAAATTGTGATGTGAAAAGCACTGAGGAAATGCAAAGTGTTATTGTCAAAGCTGTTATCAGAGCTGGTAGGGTCACCTGCCTTTTTTCTTCAAGGCAAAACACATAGCTATGATTTATTTTTTGTCTCTCTGTGGCTCCTACAAAGACTATTATCACAAAATTATAAAATGGTTTAGGTTGGAAGAGACCTTTAAAGGTCATCTAGTCCAACATGCCTGCAGTGAGCAGGGACACCTTTAACTAGATCAGGTTTCTCGGAGCCCTTCCAAACCTGTCACTGAACGTTTCCTGGGACAGGGCAGTTTTTAACAGTGCCTTACCACCCTCATTGTAAAAAAGGTCTTTCTCATATATGGTCTGAATCTACCCTCTCTTGGTTTAAAATCATTACCCCTTGTTCTGTTGCAACAGATCCTGCTAAAATGACTATCCCTATCTTTATTACAGGCCCCCTTTAAGTACTGAAATGCTGCAATAAGGTCTCCCTAGAGCCTTCTCCAGACTGTACAACCCTGACTCCCCCAGCCTTTCCTTAAAGGAGAGGTCTTCCAGCCCAATGATTATTTTTGTACCCCTCAAATCTTATTTCATACGTAGAGCATACATGAAGATTTTATTATTAAAATTAGTCTTTATAAATTGGCCATGTGATCAGGTGAGAGTTTAGTACCTCATCATAACTTTACCTGGTCTGTATTACTGATTAAAGTAGAAAGTTAAGGAAAGTACTAAAGGTTTTATTTTTGAAGAATATTTTTTGGTATTCCAATAATGACTTTTGGGAGAGAATTTCAGGTTGTTTACTGGTTTGTTGTTTGCCTTACCACATCAAAATTAACAAAATGGATTAACATCTCCTTGAAGGACAGGATCTGATAATTTTTAAGAAAACTGATTTTTAGCCAAAGCTCTTTCCGTTAGATCAACAAAAATATTTACAAAAATAAATCACAGAGTCACAGAATGTTAGGAGTTGGAAGGGACCCCAAAAGATCATCGTGTACAACACCCCTGCCAGAGCAGGATCATCTAGAGTAGGTCACACAGGACTGCATCCAGGAGGTTTTGAATGTCTCCAGTGAAGGAAAATCCACAACCTCTCTGGGAAGCCTGTTCCAGTGTTCTGTCACCTTCACAGTGAAAAAGTTTTTTGTTGTGTTTATGTAGAACCTCCTATGGTCCAGCTTGCACCCATTGCCCCTTGTCCCATCATTGGACATGACTGAGAAGAGCCTGGCTCCATGCTCCTGACACTCATCCTTTACATATTGATAAACATTAGTGAGGTCACCTCTCACTCTTCTCCAAGCTCCAAGAGCCTCGGCTCCATCAGTCTCTCCTTGTAAGGAAGATATTCCACTCCCTTAATCATCTTTGTGTCTCTGCACTGAACTCATTAAGCAGTTCCCTGTCCTTCTTGAACGGAGGGGCCCAGAACTGGACACAATATTCCAGATGCAGCCTCACCAGGGCAGAGTAGAGGGCCAGGAGAATCTCTCTCAACCTACTGACCACACCCCTTCTAATAGACCCCAGGATGCCATTGGCCCTCTTGGCCACAAGAGCACATTGCTGGCTCATGGTCACCCTGTTGTCCACCAGGACTCCCAGGTCCTATTCCCTACACTGCTTCTCCAGCAGGTCAGTCCCCAACCTATCCTGGTACATGGGGTTGTTCTTTCCCAGATGTAAGACTCTACAGTCATCCTTGTTGCATTTAATTAAATTTCTCCCCACCCTACTCTCAGCCTG